>NW_023505447.1:0-73192 GCF_004664715.2 Peromyscus leucopus | reverse complement strand
CTCCCCAACAAACACATTCTTCCCACAAAGCAAATTCAGTTGAGGACACAAGATGCATTTTACACACACACACACACACACACAGAGAGAGAGAGAGAGAGAGAGAGAGAGAGAGAGAGAGAGAGAGAGAGAGAGAGACGGATAGACAGACAGGCACAGAAAGACAGAGAAAAAGACAGACAGACAGACAGACAGACACAGGGAGAGACCAATATGACCCTTCTATCACTAAAACACCTGTACTTCTCAGACTTGTTTTCATTGAACAATAATAAACTAGGGAATACCACTGTAGCCTGTGAACACTGATATTGAAAAAGAAATGTGCTCATGTTGACCAATTAAATGAACATATATTAATGAGCTCAAGTCCTTGTTAGGGGCACACTGGAAACTCACATATAACTTAAAACAATGATGGACACATTGTCTGGGTTCGGATTACTAGTGGAGATTTATCACAATTGATTACAAATAGGTTCCTTCTGCCATCAGCTTTCCATAACAATTGACTCCTTAGAGCAGCAACAGGGTCAAATATTCCTTTGCCTGCTGTGTGGTGGTAGTGCACGTCTTTAATCCCAGCACTCGGCAGGCAGAGGCAGGCAGATCTCTGTGAGTTCCATACTATGCTACAGAGTGAGTTCCAGGAAAGGCATAAAGCTACACAGAGAAACCCTGTCTCCAAAAACCAAAAAAAAATATTCCTTTGCCTAAACATTTGACTATTAAAGGTGAAAAAAAAACAGACCATATCCATTGCACAAGGGTAAGATGGAGTCACAGCACTCTGTGAGATTTTCACATTATAAAACAACTGATGGTCTTCCTTGATGGGTAAGAATCCTAAATGTGTCTTATCCTCTGATCAGGCCTGGACCCCACCAATTTTCAATGCAGCCTCAACTTCCACTGTTAGAGACACTGAATTTCCCCTTCTAACTAGCTCCCTTGTGTATAGAAATCAGCCACTATTTTACCCATAATTTGCAAATATGTCTTCTTCAGTCCAAGGAAGAAACCAGTTGGTAACACTAGTCACTCTCTGGCCTGGGACTGAGTGGATGTGACATGTCTTCAGTGGTTAATAATCATTCCATGGGTATTAGAAGGCAGGAACAATTCTTGTACTAAACAGAAGTCTGGGAGGAAGGCTTTTCTCCACATTAACTGTAGTCATGTGATCAGTGTATCTCCATGGCTTTCAAGCCCTGGGAAAGCAACAGCCTGTAGCTTCACAAAACCATCTTCAAGACCAGGAACATAACTAGTTGTCCTGAGAAGCCAAGTGAACTCTAAATGGACAGGTTGAAGAAATGAAGGACAAATGTGTTCTAGGACAGAAGGAGCAACCACCTCTCCAACACTGGAGAGATTTGATCCCCTCAGATCAGGGAATGAGACACTTGGATGAGTGTAGGTTCTAATTGTGGGAGGATATGGATTTACCTTTGCTTTCACCTGCTTCAAACAAACCTTGGAAAGAAGATCGCTTGTTCCGGACACGTATCTCTCCCTCCCATCATTTCCTAGAGGTCTTTAACATTCCAAAAGTCTTGCTTAACAGCCAGGAGTTTCCTTCAGCACCCTCCTGCTTGGGACTCCCCAGAGAGCAGAGATGATGGGTCTCTAACATGATCAAATCATGGTGGGACTAAATACCTGAGATGAGGTGACCAACACACTCAGAGAAACACATTCTGCACCCGACCAACTCAGCACATAAACTGACCAATCCCTGAGCAGGAAAACCAACCAATCCCTGAGCAGGAAATCCAGCTAATCCTTGATCAGGCAACTCCTTTAACAAAAGGGAGCAGAGAAATAACAACTTTCACCAGAGCAGGAGCAGAACTGCTACATGTCTTCAGGTAAACTCCCTTAGCAGAGTGGAGAAGAAAAGTAATGTCTTTCCTGGAAGGAACACAACTGCTACATTCCATAGGGAAAGCATCACCCACAAGAACAGAGTTCTAACAGCTCCAGAGAATCTAGGAAACAAGGAGGACCCTAAGGGGGACATACGGATCACCTTGGGAAGGGGAAACAGAGGCATTCTCCATGAATAAACTGGGGATGAGGAGGAGCAACAGAGGGGAGGGGATGAGGGATGAGAACATGAAGGAACAGGATGGGTGAGCTAGGGGAAGGGTGCAGTGGAAGAACAATGAAAGAGATATCTTGATAGAGGGAGACATTCTGGGGTAAAGGAGAAACCTGATGCTAGGAAAATTCCCAGGAATCCATAAGGACAATCCCTGATTAGACTACTAACAATGGTGGTGAGGGTGCCTGATGTAGTCTACCTGATAAGGAGATTGGTGAATACCCTAACTGCAATCAGTTGTAATCTGATGGAAACAGATGCAGTGATCCACAGCCAAGCACGAGTTCGAGCTCCGGGATTTCAAAGAAAGAGAAGAGGGATTATATGAACAGGGGGGTCAAGATCATGATGGGGAAATCTGCAGAGACTACTGAACTAAGTTGATAGGAGCTCATGTACTTTAGACCGACAGCTGTAGAAACTGCATGGGACCAGACGAGACCCTCTGCATAAGGAGACATTTGCATAGCTGGGTCTGTTTGAGGGGCCCCTGGCAGTGTGATCAGGATCTATCCCTGGTGCATGAGCTGGCTTTCTGGATTCCATTACCTATAGTCAGACACCTTACTCACACTTGATGAAGCAGGGAGAAGCTTGATCCTGCCTCAACTGAATGTTCCAGGCTTAACTGTCCCACCATGGGAAAACTTACCCATTCAGAGGAGGGTATGAGAGGTGGGTCAGGGGGTGGAATGTGGGGGTAGGGGAATGAGAAGAGGGATGAGAGGGGGATCTGTGGTTGATATACAAAATGAATTAAAAATGAAAAAGAACAGAAGTATAGGTATTGCCTGGCTTCTGCCATCATAATACCTTTTCCTTCTGAGCTGTAAGTATCACCTGGCTTCTGACATCCAGGATACTTTTCCCTTCACAGCTTAGGTATTGCCTGTCCTCCAATGGCCAGGATACCTTTCTCTTTAGAGCTATAGGTATTGCATGGCTTCTGACAGCCAGGTTATGTTTCTCTTCAGAGCTGTAACACTTAAAGATACAGCCTGGCTTATGATGGCCAGGATACCTTTCCCTTCAGAGTTGTAAAACTTACAAACATACCTGAGATGTGTATTTCCAGGGATTCACTGGGCTTAGGCTACATATAGAGACTATTTTGTAGCCATAACATCTAAACTGCCCACTATACCCGGTTTTCATAGGACCCATATGGAAAAGAGCCTAGAACTGTCCAGGAGAGATATATGCTGTGAGTCCAGTGGCCTGGAGAATGCCCCATTTTCCTTGGTCAGTATGGACCTGTCCTATCTCTCCTATGAGACACACTGAAGAGTCATGTTCCTTCCTGAGGCCGCCACAGAGCTGGACAGTGCTGACAGTTTGGCTGTCAGGGCTGAAGAAGAACCCTACAAAGAAGAAAGCAGCATTTTAGGAGTGCTCATACGGCCCACCTTGTCCCAAGCGTTCAGGTATGGGAGGGAAACACCCTTGAGAACAGACCACTTTCATGAAGTTAGGGACTTGATCTGAAAACCTAATGTGTCCTCTTATATGTCACCAAAAGCAGATGGGAAGACACACCTAGAGTAGCCTTTAGGTGTTGGGAATCTCCCCTCTATCACAGGCTGTCATTTCATCAGCCTAATAAGAACAGGAATTGCCTTCTTTGGCCACATGTCTTTGTTTTCCCAAATGCTTCAGCTCAAGAAGAATCTAGATTATTATTTTTAGAAAGAGTTTCATGAAGCTCAAGCAGTGATCAAACTCATGATGATCCTCCCTCGGCTTCCTGTGTGCTGGGATTATGGGCCAGTAATGAGCTAGTCTTTTCTTATAGAAGGAGCTTTTCTGTGGAATATTCTGTATCAGTCTGAATGATTTTCATGTCATCAATGGCCAGGACTTAGCAATTAATGTCCTAGTGTCATTCAGAGAAGTAACTTCCCAGCTGAGAGTGATCTAGGTGTGGCCATTTTCCCTAAGACCCTCCATACAACTCTTCTTTGCTCATTCATCCAGATCATCCTCACAGTGGTGTGAGATCCTAATCATGGCTAGTCTGCTCCCCAGCCCTTGAGTTGTTTCATAGACATTATATGAATTTTCCTGGAGTTATACAAACACTGTATACTCATCCAGATGAGAAATCACTGACAGAAACCGTGACACAACTCCCCCAAGACAGGCTTGGTGAAGGAATTATTTTCATATTATTAGTATGACAGGAGAATTAGCATCTGTTGAATGTCTACCTCACTAAAGAAAAGATTTTCCCCAACAATCTTTAACTACCTATCTGCTATCTGTCCTTGGGGTAAAGTGGGATCTCCTAACAGTGTACATGAAGGAACACCTTAATGGGCCCAATCATATATGCATCGCCTTGGGCCATCATAGGGACTAGGAGTTCAAGAAGGCAAGTGTCATCCCTTGCCTACAGGACAGCATCCCACAGCAGGGGAAGGTGCATATGGATGCTGCAGGGAGGATGTGAAGGAGAGAGAGACAGTGAGCACAAGACTTTGCAGTTCACATGGAGCTTCTATCCTGGAGGTGAGCACAAGGGAGGTACACAGGGAGACCACAAGGGAAACAGGGCACTCTGCTCTCATGGCACTTGGTTTTCTGTTCCTTTTCCTGAACTGTGTCCTGTAGGTCTCTCCTCCACTTCTTATTAACACAAACCACCACATCTCTCAAGAAGCAATTTTCTCACCCATTCTTATCTCCTCAGTTTCCAGGATTTCCCCATGTCATTGAATATCATTAGTTTTTTCAATTATTCTCATCTTCCATGTTTATATATTAATTTATATATGCTTTGTTGAACCCAAACGTGCCTCATTGGAGCCACACTACAGATCAGTTGAAAATGTTAGCATCCATGAACCCCTTGTTTGATCCAGCACTACATGAATCTGGTGTGGGGATTGATGTCTACAATCTCAGAACTCAGATGATAGAGGCAAGATGATCACTCATGCCACACAGTGAGTTTATTATAAGCCTGAGACACATCAGACTATGTCTGAAAAGAAAGAAGTGAAGGAACAAAACATCAGACTTCTACACTGCACAGTAAATCCAAACTCATCCTTACATCCACTTCTAAGGACACATGCTCATGCTCTTTCAGACACAGCAGCACCCAAGCCCTTGCATCTGAGTCATCATTGTGTCCTGACATGCACAGTATGACATATACTATTTCTTACCTATTAATTCACAGATACTTGTTTTCTCTGTCCTGAGAGGATGTGGTGGGTTAACCCTGTGAACCAGTCACAAACATACACTCAGTGCTGTGAGATCAGTAATACTGTCCTCCCCATAGAAATCATTCTCAGCAAGAAAAGATGCTGCCCCTCCTGGTCAGATGAGCATCATCTGTCAGGTAACTTGGGCCTCAAAGGATGGCATCTCACCTGCCTTCTCTGATGACACACACTGGATGTTCAACCACAGCAGTAGCAACATGCCTCTAGAGAGAAAGCAACTCACCAGGAGCTTGATTCCATGTTTAGCCCCTAGTCATGCCTCCTGGCCACCTCATTCATGGTTCATTTTTCATGCATTATTGTCACTTGAAGTACAGCTAGATGACCACTACTGGGTTAATCCTGCAATCCTATGTATCCACTAGCATCCACCCAGCTTATAGGAAGAAGCTGTCTCTTTACTGAATCAGCCTCAGTCTTGGGCAGGTTCTCAGTACATAGGTCTTGCAGGTAGGGCTAGCACAAAGTTTATATGAGTCCTCCCTTAACAGCACTTAAATAGTACTTTGTGTACATGGCTTGTTGGAACAGTTATTCCCTGCCCATTTCTTCGTGGCTGCAGGTTTTGGATGATTTTGTTAGATCATGAGAAGTCTCTGGAGTTGTAGGTCTTGTGGCATTTGTGTAGGCTCCTTAGCTCAGTGTTTCCTGAACACTTCTGGGTTGTCAATGACTTTAAATATCTACCTTTCTCACAGCAACAGTAGACATGACCTGGAAATGAGGTGGAGAGGCTAATGACCTTTCTCCAGTAGATTAGAGGTTTTTTCATTCTCATGATGTATTTCTGGCATTCACAAATGGCTCAGATGACGAATTTTGGAGGAGCTTTTTAATTAATACGTTTTCATACACTGTACCTCTACTGACTTTGATATAGTAACTATATTCCTTGTAAAAGTTCCTTGTAGATTTTATAATTATAATCTTAAATTTTATATCTTCATGAACTTGTCTAGGGTAAAGTGAAGTACATGTGGCTTAGAAAATACAGAGGCCATTCCAATTTTATAGGGTGAATAAAACAATTATGCAAGAGAAACATGTTTTCAACAGTTTCTTTGTCAATCCATTTGCAATTAATGAACTCTGGTCTCAGTTTTGACATTTATGAATCCATTATGACTTTCATCAAATTGTCATTCCCCACCATTATTAGTGAACATGCTTCCCTTTTAATTTTTGTGGATGAGAAATACCAGGTTGATTGGATAAAATTCTAACAATGAACTTTGATTCATGGAATGAACCTGTGTTGATCATATCTGTCATTCCTCTTACATGGCAGGGTGTGATACCTGCTAATATTTAGTCTAAGACATTATCTCTAATGTCTTCTCTTTGGTGTTCAAGTGAACAGGAATCACTGAGAATCCTACATGCTCACAGAGAATGCATTGACCATGTCCTTCCATGATTTTCCTACACTGCATCCCAACATGTTTAAGAGTTTTTATTTGGAACCTGTTCTCATTGAGATCCCTAAGATGATCTGAAGTCTCTGTATAGCATAGGGCACATGCTGTATGGTGAGATGGGCCACAAATCTGTCCTCCCATGCAGTTGGTTGTTTGTCTGTCATACACTTGATATGCTCATGCTTATGATGAGCTACCAGTTGGAAGGCCTCTACATCATGTTTGACTACCATGAATGCATGGAAGACAGGTATAAAAAAAGTGGATGAGGGAACAGGAGCAGAGGAGGGAGGGGAGACTGTTGTAGGTATGCAAAATAATAAAAAATTAATATTAAAAAAGAATGATTAGAGATAAAAACAGATATTCTGCAGCACTGGGGCATATGGACTCTGTTTAGGAATGACTGGTCACAGTCAGTGATTTCTGTGATTACAGTCTGCAAATGTCTATCATGTGCTTCACAAAGCAAGTGAGTTGTGGGCATCAGATCAAACAGCCTTGCTGAGGATATAGAACTTATGAATTGTTGAAGATTCTGCTTTGGGATGGCAGGCTGAGAGTGCCAACACTCAGATATTTTCATAGTAAAAATGAAGTAGGATTGACCATGTCTGGGCACATCCATGCTATGGGGACCAAGTGCTTAGAGAATTGACAAGTGCAGGGAGTTTTGTTTTTGTTTGTCTGTAGGATGGCTCAAGAGCTGACCAAAGAGACAAATGAGCAGGATGCTGCTCAGAAATTTGAGTCCAGGATGTGATCACCACAGCTCCATTTCACACTTCATAAAAGTCACAGCTGTCTGACTAAACAGCTCTTATTCCATCTAGAATCCTAGCTGTAGAGACAATGTGAAGCTGTCACATGAGAGTCGTAGTTTGACCCACCTCCAACCAATGCCCAGATGACCCTCCAATATCTCCACTGAAATTCAATGAAATATAGAATTTATGGAGTGCAAGTTTTGTAATTCCATCTTTCTGTATAGCAACAGTTTTCCCTGTAGCCAGCATCCTTCCTTTTCTCTGCCTAGCTCTGGATCGACAACATTGAACCACACAGTTCAAGACTGTCAAGAGAGTGTCTGTGCTAAATAAATAGGTAGAAGAAAGGAAAAGTGTGTTGACGATGAAATTGTAATCCCATTGTGACAGTGAATTCATAATGTTGATGTATATAAAATCAGAAATTTCACATTTCAAACATATATACTTTATTAGCAATGTTTCATCTAAGATCAGAAAAGGAATTTGGTGTTCTGTTTTTCAATTTTGCCATTCAACATGACCATTTATTTTAGTTTCATAACACTGTTTAAGTGTAAATTTTAATTTATCTATACAATTTGATGAAATATTGTATATAATTTGAATACTACCTCCAGAATAGAAATTTTTAAAAATTAAAATGTGATTATACCCCCGTCTCCATTTTTATCCCTCTAATCACTCCCATGTTCCTCTTCACATTCTCACTCTCAAATTTATGGCCTCCTTTTCATATACATGTGTGTGTGTGTGTGTGTGTGTGTATGTGTGTGCAGAATTCCATAAACACAACGTGCTGAGTCCATTTAGTAGTCTTTGTTTCTATACGGTTTCATGGCTCACCATTTGGTATTGCATGAGAAATGAGAGGCTATCCCTAGGAAAAACTCATTCTCCCCTCTCAGCATTTCTAAATTGCCTGTTGTTCTTTGTCTAGGGATGCACTGTGAGATTTCCTCCTTCCATGCTGGCATGTCTACTGGTGTTGTACTCGTTTGGGTCTTGTTTAGTAAGCCATGTTGTTGAAGGACCATGGCTGTAGCTTCCCTGTCATTTCTAGGAGACACAATCTCACAGATTTCCAGGTCTTAGGGCTCACACAATCTTTCTGCCTCCTCTTCTGCAATGTTCCCTGAGCCTTCTGAGCAGAAGCTACATGGAAGATGTATCAACCGGGAATCAGCCCCCCAATCACAAGTTCTCTGCAATTTGTCCAGTTGTATGTAATGGGTCTTTCTTTGGACCTCCAGTTCCCAAATAATGACATGGAGACTTATTATTAAAGCTTGGCTTTAGCTTAGGCTTGTTCCCAACCAGCTCTTATATTTAAACTAACCTATTATTATTTATTATTAATCCAAATTCCACAACATGACTCCTTACCTCACAAGAGTACCATACATCCCACTGACTCAATGTCTAGCTGGCAAATCACCTGCCTCTCAGATTCTTTCCCTGAGTTCTCTCCCTGCAGAAGTTCCTGCAAACCTCTTGTGCCTACCTATGACCATCTAGCTCTTTATAAAACAACCAGAATGTACCTTAGGTGGGCAAAGAAGGACAGAGACACATCTTCTTACAGTGTGATCAAATATTCCACAACACTTGTAGATTTCTGTAATGTTCTCTGTCTCCTACAAAGAGAAGCTTCTGTAATGAAGGGTGAGAACTGCACTTACCTGTTAATTTGTCCAGTGTTTTAAAACTAAAAGTAAACCAAGAAATTATAATATTACATGAGTGAAATGATTTAGAAGCTTCAGAGTGAATGTCTTTTCCTGCAGGTGTCAGATTATTATCAGCTCATAGAATGGTAAGGTATTTGTCAGAACAATTACTGGACTAACCACTCTGTGTTGGACAAATGATAAAGCAACTCATGCATGAGAGAGACTAATTCTCTGTCTTCTGATGGTTATTAGTTGACTGTGGTTCCCTAAGCATGGAACCCCATGAAAATATTCCTTTTCATATTAATATGTTCACTGATAGTGCGTTGTTCAGTTCTTGCTTATTTCTGTGAAAAATAAATGAGCCATTTCTTCAGCAATTTCCAGGAAAAACTGTTTAGCTGAAGAATTCCTGGTATTCTGACTCTTACAATCTTTCTGCACCCTCTTCTGTCACGTTCCCTGGAACCTAGATGCAGGAGTTATGATGTAGAAGTATCTTTTGTGGCTGTACTCCCCACAATTCATGGGTCTCTCCTTTTGTATCCAGTTGTGATTTTCTATGACAGCCTCCATTTACTGTAAAGACAGGCTTTCTTGATGAGGGTGTCTGAAATTGTGTGTATCTGAAATGATACACACAAACAACAAAAACAGACTGACTCAGCAGATTGTATTTATATATTTGTGCACACATATGTACACACATAAAATAATAATGATAGGAAATAAAAAGAAGTTATAAACTTGAGAGTGGGAGGCATGTGAGACTTTGGAGGAAGGGTGCCTGGGAGGGCTAGAGGGTAGGGATGGATGGAGGGGAAAGTGATGTAATTCTATTTCCATTAAAAACATATTTTAAAAAGAACTCACCCTTCCTCCACAGTGGACATTTCTTGCCTACGGTGACCCTATGGTAACTGCATCAGAAGGGCTCCAGGAATTCATCACTAGACTATTGGAGAGGCTGACAGTCCGGTGTCTCTCTGATGTCCAGAGATGGAGAAACTGACAACCCCGTGTTCTCTGGACAAAAGCTTAGACTGGGTTCTCTCAGTGTGACTTCCCTTGGGCTCCATGAGCAGCTGGTGGAGAAAAACAATATAATGCACAGAGCTGTATTGTTCTCTCTGCCCCGGTGAGCTGCTGGACATTCTATCGTAGAAGGTGAGTCCAGCAGGAATAGTCAGAAGTCTACACTTGACACAGGAGCCGCTGGAGGATTCCAGAAGGTGATAAGCATAGTAAGGATGGATTCCTGGAGGGAGAAAGTTGAAGAGCACAGTGATGGGAGTGGACAAGTATTAAGAGACAGAGAAACACAAGTCCTCAGAGGCTGGCATGGTGAGATTTCAGCTGAGAAAATGTAGGAAGCTATTTGAACACCCTTCTTCTCTCCCACACAGCTCTCTATACAGCCTTCTCTGTCGGTGCAGCCAGGCCTGATGGTGTCCTTAGGAGAAGACAGGAGCCTGCTCTTTCCATCATGAAGCTGGGTGGAAATTTTCTTCCTGTCTAGGGATAGATAAAAATCCTGAACTAAATATAAGGAGGAAACACATCCTGGCAAGTGGATGTAATGATAGACATGATCAACATGAGCATACTCCAGAATTCAAGTTGGGTTAAAAAGGTAAAACTTCAGACTCATGTGTGTGAGTGCATATTCATGTGTGGCAGGGTGTGGATGGGTGTGCTTCATTAACAGGGAATAAATAATGGGAAATGTTTCCTGTGAACTGAAAAATAATTTTATCAAAAGTCAATAACCAAGATCTGAACATACTTGGAAAAGGATAGAAAATCACTCACTGCCCAAAAGAGCAAAACACTAGATACAGTGTGACATTAAAGAGAGTCAAACAAACAGAGCCTGCACTCAAGATCCAACCACTCAAATTCTGCCCAATATTGAGATGGATTCAAGACAGAGACTCTCCTGCATTCCACCATGAGCTGTTTGTGAAAAGCAACAGGAACTGTCCTCAGCTGGGCACACTCTGATGGACACACAGGTTTAAAGGACTCACAGAGTCTATCTGGTCATGTGGTCAGTAATTGTGCTCCATGTGGAGTGCTATGGATGGAGCATGGTCAAGGTTGGAGAAGAATCATGACCCTACATCCCGGGGAGTTCATATCCACCAGCAAACAAGATGCCTCTGCTGGAACTCTACATCTGACCATCTGTGTCAGAGAGGACGGATGAGATGCCATGTGTGGCTGTCAGTCATCTGAGGCAAGTTCACCACATGGAGCTCATCTCACCATGTCAAGTGTGGATGTTCAGTTTCTCACAGGTCATGGAAGAAACAAGGTCACACCAGGATGAATTTTAGATTTTGCCAGGGCAGGGAACCAGCTTCTGGTGAACTGACTGACTTTTGCTTTGCAAAAGGCTTTTTTATTGTTATACAACTGACAAGTCAATTTCCCCATACCAAAACCTTTTATCTGAAGCTTCCCAGAGAAGACAAATGCCAAAGCAATTCTCAGGCCCAGGATGTCTCAGTTTTCTGATACCTACTACAACCAAGTCATGTATAGGTTTGAACCTTTCAGGAAGAACTCAGATAAGATTTACATACTTCAAACAGAGGGTATCCAACACAAAAGATAACAATCACAAATGGCAGAGCAAAGCCCAGGTGCTAACACATCAGATTACAAGTCAGATGCAAATGCTCTGTGGGAACTTCTGCTACACAACCAGAAGAGGGCAGCATGTCTTCTCACTGACAGTGATGCCTTTTGGGAGGTAATTATGAATGAGCTCACAGCACTCAGTGAAATTCTGACTGGTTCAAATGGCATGCCCCATCACTTCTTCTCAGGTCAGGAAAAACAGCAGCCCATGAAATCAATAGGAAAGAGACATTCTAGCCATGTGACATGCTGGACATTGACAACTCACAGGGATGCAAAGACACGGAGGCTGGGAGAGGAATATCCCCTTAGAAATGGATGTGATGAAATACTTGGGACATATCCACAGTATGGGAGCTTTATACTAAATATATTTTCACTATTTCTTTGAAGATAATTACATGCATAAAATGTATTTGATCATGTTTACCACATACACTAGGTGATCTTTTTCTTTCCTTTTATGAGAGAGGGCCTGATATAGCCCAGGCTGATCCCAACACATTGCATAGTAAGAATTTCCTTAAACTCCCAATACTCTTAGCTCTGCCTCCTGAATGATGAAGTCAAAGACTTGAGCCACAACATCAGATTTATGCAGTACTGTGAATCAAACCCTGACATCTAAGAATTTCACACAAGTACTCTACCAACTGAGCACTTTTCTGGTGTAGTAAAGGACATACACAGACAGACTTACAGGATGGTAATTATTCATATTGACATTGATACAGAGAGGAAATTAAGGATGTTTTGGGGCTCAGCAACAAAAGGGGAAATCCTCACTGACCTCTGTACTATTCTCCATGTGACAAACAGGAAATGTTTGTGCCATAAACCCATCTTAAATGATGCTAAGTTAGAGAATTTTCCCCATGTGACACACTCCTAGCATGGGATCATTACTGAAGAGGAGGCTGAAAAATAAGAACATGTGATGATCTTTCTGGACACTGCAGAATAGTCGAACATTTGAGATCACAGTGGTTGTGATGACATCTACAAGCCCCATGCAAGCTCAATGCAGAACAAATCCAGTATGGTGATGGGAGATGGGCAAAGAGCCCCACCCATAGATGAAGAGCTATTGGCATGTGATATCTACTGGGAGAGGAGAATCAGTTTCTTTAATGGTGTGGCCCTGGGTATTATGCCCAAGAATATGGGAAGCACAAATTGAGCTACATGAGGAAGAAAATAGAAGTAGGTGTGTAAGGAAAGCAATGGATTTTCAACAACTAGCAGGTCACAGAAGGAATCAAAAAAAAATCAGGTCAGTGAGTGAATGAACCAGTATAGTGAGGGTGAGGAGCAGAAGGACAGGATGTGAAGAGAAATTCCATCAAAAACACAATACATACAGATATGATATTTTCAGACAATTAAAAATAAAACCAAATGGATTGCTAATGCAATATAGAAATGAAGGAAGTGTACAGTAATGTTTCACAATAAATATTTTAAAATATGTCAAAAATTAAACTTATGCCAGGTTTGGTGGTCCACACCTTTAATCTAAACACTTGGAAGCAGAAGCAGGAGGATTTTCTGTGATTTCCACTCATCCTGGTCTACATAACTAGTTCTAGGACAGCCAGGATTCCACAGAGAGAGCCTGTTTCAAATCAACAACAAAAATAATTAAAGCATAAGAATAAGAAAAAGATAGCAGATGAAAAAATTTTAAGATCAGAAATTGAAAATTTCAGGATAGGTAGATGTGGCTCAGGGGTGGAGTATGTCTCAGGAGAGAACACTGGAGGTCCTGCCATCAATGTCTAGCACCAAAAGTAAAAGGAAACAAAATATTTTTACTGAGCTCTCTTTCTCTTCAACTAGGTCCAAACAAACACCAACAGGCAGATCTTTGGCAAAGCCCTGAAGTGAAGATCATCACCATCAAGGTTGAGCCCAGTGACTCCATGGAGAATGGCAAGGCTGATCCAAGACAAGGGAGGCAACCCACCTGACCAGCAGCAGCTGGTATTTGCTGCCAGCAGATAGAGCATGGCTGCACCCTAGCCAATGGCAAAGTCCAGAAAGAGTCCAACTCTGCACCTGGTGCTGTCCCTTGTGTGGTGGCATCATAGAGCCATCCCTTTGCCTGTTTCTGCAGAAGTTCTGCTGTGACAAGGCCATGCACAGCTGCCCAAGTGCTGCCCACACCTGCACCCTTGTGCGGTCAAACGCCTCTAGAAGAAGGGTGGCCACATCGACAGCCTGTGCCCCAAGAAAGTCAAATAAAATGGGTACTTGTTTGGCTTAGGACGCCTGAGATCTGGTGATTTTTTTTAACTGAAGCAGAAGGACAAAGGAAGTGATGATGCTAAGATTGGACCTAATGACACAGATCAGTGTGTAAGTGCTGCTGCCAACCTTCAACCCTGACTCTGATCCGTACTGTGTAATGAGAAAACTGCCTTCTGTACTTGTCCTCTGACCTTCTTGCATGGGCTGTGGCACATGTGAATGCACACACATAAAGAAAAAGTAAGTGTGATTTAAAGAAATAAGTGTAAATTTAAAAAAAGTGTAATTTAAAGTTGTAATGGAAAGTACACATATCAGAAAAGAACAAACAACCAGAAATAGTGGTACACATTTATACCAAGCACTTGAGACTATGAGGAAGAGGATTATATTTTACTCCATAAAGAAGTACACAATGAGAGCCTTCACACAAACCTTCAAACATTCTGAATATGTAAGATATTTCAAATAAAAGTGAAATGAATAAAGCAAACTCATATGCAAATTTATATTTCTTTTTTTTTTGATAGATTTCTTGTGTAGTTTTGGTGCCTGTCCTAGATCTTGCTCTGTAGACAGTGGCTCAATCAGAGATCCACTGCTCTGCTCCGAGTTCTGGATTAAAGTGTGCACCACACCTGGCTAAATTTATATTTCTTATGTGTAATAGTCATACATATCTGATACCATCTGGCCCTGACAAAGATTAGGACAAAAGGAGACAAAAAATATGGGTTATGGAAGTGTCATCCATCAAAGAATTGATTGCAGAGTCTACTGCCTGACCTAGCCACAGCCTTGGGGAAGTCAGAGCCTGGGGCCTGAGGAGGGCACTTCCCCTTCCTGTGGGGCTGCTCCAGTACAACCATGTCATGGGAGTGTCCTGCCTCCAGAGACCACACCCTGTGTCTCCTGTCCATCCAGACAGTCTCTGTAGCTCTGCCCATGAGCACAGTTGCAGCCTCCAGGAGGAGATGCCATGACCTTCACCTTCACAGCCCTGCTCTGTCTGGGTGAGATGTGCAGAGGGGAGGGGATACTGTGGTCTAGGGTTGATGCTGCCCCACAGCCCAGCACTGGTCCATCAGGAAACCCCAGGGTCTCAGGAGGTTCTGCAGAGGGAGGACCTGCTCAAGCTTCAGGGACAAACCTCTCACAGGGAACTCTCTTCCAGGACTGACTCTGGGCCTCAGGACCCTTGTGCTGGCAGGTGAGTGTCTGCAGATGTCCTGACCTTCACTTCTGATCATTCCTGCAGCCATGCCTGGGCAGTGAGGATGGAGAACAACACATGTGTGCTGCCCCTGGGGATGGCTGGAGGGCTGGGGTTGGGACTACAATTGGATGATGGCTGTCCTGAGTTCTGGCTGCTCTTTTTCTTGTAGGGGGCCTACCTAAGCCTATCCTCACAGTTCAGCCAGACTCTGTGGTCTACAAGCAGACTACAGTGACCTTCTTGTGTAAGGGGACCAGAGTAGCCAAACAGTACATACTCTATAAAGAGGGATACCAGTATCTACGGAGCACAGAGATTCCACAGAAGCCTAAGAACAAGGCAGAATTCTCAATCCCAAAAATAGACCCAATCAAGCAGGGCGATATCAATGTCGATATCAGACTCATGATGGATGGTCAGAGTTCAGTGACTCCCTGGAGCTGGTGGTGACAGGTGAGAGGACACACAGGCTCCCAGCCTTAGCCTTGACTGTCAAGAAGTGGTCTGTTCACAGGGCTAATCCCACCTAGAGCCAAGCAGGATAATGAGGTCTGATAGATTTAACTGATTTCTCCTTCTCTCCTAGGAGCACACAGTAAACCCAGCCTGTCAGCCCAGCCCAGCCCTGTGGTGTCTGAGGGAGGACATGTAACCCTCCAGTGTGTCTCAAAACAACGATACCACAGGTTCATTCTGACTGGGAAAGGAACACAGAATATCTCACAAATGCTGGATTCAGAGTATAACTATTCTATCAGCACTACCAGGCCCTGTACTCTGTGGGCCCTGTGACCTCCAGCCAAAGGTGGACATTCAATGCTACAGCATTATCGGAGAAGCCCACTGGTGTGGTCAGAACCTAGTGACCCTCTGGAGCTCCTGTTCTCAGGTGAGGAACCTCAGTCTTTCTCTAGAATGATCTGAAATGATACACATGCTCAGAGAGGCCTTGGTGAGTAGTGTGTGGTGTGTGATATGTGTGAGCAGTCAGGGCTCCTCAGGCCATTGACACAGAGCATGGTAGAGAGTGGGACACAAGATACAGAATCCAAGGCAGAGAGTGACAGCAAAGCCCAGGAGGTCCAGGACAGAGATGAATCTTTATGGGGTCTTCTGTTACTCTGGATCAGCTCATGTGCCATCCACAAGAGCTTGGGAAATCCACAGAAGAGAGGGAGGAAGGGTTGTAGGAGCCAGAATGGTTGAGGACACCAGGAGAATCTACTAAGCAGGGATCATGAGGGCTCACAGAGTTGAAGCAGCAGCCATGGAGTCTGCATGGGTCTGCCCTAGACCCTCTGAACACATGCTGTGGTGGTTTACCCTGGGTTCTATTTTGTTTTGTTTTTTAGAGTTTCACTGTGTAGCTCTGTCTGTCCTGGAACTCACTCTGTAGACCAGGCTGGCCTTGAACGCACAGAGATCACCCTGCATCTGTCTCCTGAGTGCTGGGATTCAAGGCGTGTGCCACCATGGCCTGGCTAGCTTGGGTTTTTGTTAGACTCATAGCAATGGGATGGGGAAATCTCTGACTCTTTGCCTGCATGTGGGATACTTTTCTTCCTATTGGATTGACTTGTGCAGCCTTAATATGAGGTCGTGTGACTAGTTTTATTGCATGTTGTTATGCCATGTTTGGTTAATATCACTGGGAACCTCTTCTCTTCTAAAGAAACAGAAAGCAGTGGATCTGGGAGAGAGGAGGTGAGAAGGCTGCTGTCAGGATGTATTGTATGACAGAAGAATAAATTAAAAGAAAATAAAAGTGCCAACCACAAGTGAGATTTTCTCCATGCCACTGTCAGACACACCCACCTTCTCTCCTACTTCTTGCAGGGACCCTCCACAAACCCACCATCAAGGCTGAGCCAGCTCTGTGGTCACTCAGGAAGTCCATGACCATCTGGTGTCAGGGGACCTGGATGCAGAAATATGTGTTCTGCATAAAGAGGGAAGCCAAAAACCTTGGCACACAGACCCAGAGAAGCCTGAGAACAAGGCCAAGTTCTCCATCCCTTCTGTGACACAGCAACATGGGGGACAATATCGCTGTTACTGTTACAGCTCAGCTGGCTGGTCAGAGCGCAGTGACACCTGGAATTGTGGTGACAGGTGAGGGACAGTCAGGTCTCAGCCCAGGCTCTGCTCTCAGGAGTATTCCCCTCCACAGCCTAGCCTGGAGAACACTGGCTGTGTGAGCCATGAAACAGGCTGCCTCCTTCTCTCCTAGGAATCTACAACAATAAACCCAGCCTGACAGCCCTGCCCAGCCCTGTGGTGACTTTAGGAGAGAACATGACCTCCAGTGTGTCTCCAGGAGGATATGATAACTTGTTCTCACCAAGGATGACCAGAAGTTCTCAGCTCTCTGAACTCACAGTTTATACCCAGTATTATCAGTACAAGCCTTGTTCTCTATAGATCATGTAACACCAGACCACAGAGGGACATTCAGATGTTATGGTTACTACAACCAACTCCACATTGTGGTCAGTACCCAGTGAACCCTGGAAATACACATCTCAGGTGAGCAGCTCCACCAATGACCAATCCTGTCCCACTGGGTAGTTGCAGGTAGAGAGTGGGTGAGGAAGAGCCTGGTGGCTGAGCCCGAGCCCCACTCCTGGGGAGAACAGTGACGTGTGCAGGCAGGATGAGAGTGGATAAGTGTTTGGTAAAAACCAGCTCCTCAATCACTAGCCTGACACCTTCCCTCTAGGTCTGTCCAAGAAGCCCTCCTTGCTGACTCACCAAGGCCAGATCCTGGACCCTGGGAAGAGCCTCACCCTGCAGTGTTGCTCTGATATCAACTATGACAGATTTGCTCTGTACAAGTTAGAAGGAGGTAACTTTACCCAGCATCGTGTCCAGTGGACCCAGAGTGGCCTCTCCTTGGCCAACTTCACACTGGGCCCTGTGAGCAGCTCTACTGGAGGCCAATACAGATGCTATGGTGCACACAACCTCTCCTCTGAGTGGTCAGCCTCCAGTGACCCCTGGACATCCTGATCACAGGTGAGGAACTAAATAGATTCCCTCAGATACCTAACCTCTGCATGGGTTCTCATGGGGGAGTTAAGGAGGTGATGGCTGGGATGAGGGACAGGAATCTTATTTGGGAAGAGATGTAGAGGCAGGAGAACAGGAGAGGGGCTAAGTCAGAGAAAAGACAGAGTCCCAGGTGCTCAGGGCAGACCCAGGTGAGGTGTCAGCTCAGAACATTGAAGGCAGCCTCTCATCATCCCTCTTCTCTTTAGGACAGCTTCCCTTCAGTCCTTCCCTCTCAGTGAAGCCTAACTCCACAGTACACTCTGGAGACAACGTGACCCTGCTGTGTCATTCACCATACAAGGTGGACACTTTCATTCTGTCCAAGGAGGGAGCAGCTCACCAACCCCAGAGGCTAAAATCAAAGTCTGAAGCTTGGGATTTCCAGGCAGAATTCTCCATGAGTGCTGTGACCTCTGCCCTCTCAGGCACCTACAGGTGCTATGGATCTCAAGACTCATCTCCCTACCTGTTGTCACATGCCAGTGCCCCTGTGGAGCTCATTGTCTCAGGTGGGGTGACCCTGAACTTTCAGCGTGACTTAAAATTCAAACCCTAGGAGAGACCTTAACTTGGATGGGATTAGGGGGACAATAGGAAGGTTAGTCAGAAGGCCTTTTCCCTGCCAGAGAAGTGGAGCCAACAGCAGGGTTTCTAGTAATGTCCACTCCATCCTCTATTGCAATCTAGGTTTGGAGTAGACATCATGAGCATCTTGGAAAGGTTACAGGGCAGATGTATGACAGTGAGCAGAGAGAGGTCCCTGGGTTAATATCAAACCCTCACCTGCCTCTTGTTCTGTTTCCAAGGACCCAATAGAGCCTGCAGCCCACCACCCTCAAGGCCCTTGCCAACAGCTGGTATCAGGCACCTCAGTGCAGGGAGTATGCTCCATCCCCAGGCTGCCTCTCAGCTCTTAGGCCACCAAAGTCCTCATTTTTCTGTCACTTTAGCTTATGAGTGTGGGAGGAAAACAGAGATTTCCAACAGAGACCACAGAGACCCAGAACTTGAGGTTGGGATACAGAAGGTGGCATCCAGAGAGAGATAGATGTTCTGGCTCTGTCTGGAGGATTGGGCAGGTAGGTGATATGGAGAGCAGGGATCCCAGACATTTGCCCCCCCTCCTGCCTCTAAAGCCCTGAGAACAAACCTCTCTCAACTGCATGGAGTCAGGCCCCATAAGGATAATAAGGACTCTGTTGAAAAGTGGGGCCCAGATGGGCAAAAGCTAGTTATGGCTTCATACAGCTGCTTCTGAGATGCTGACTTGGACCAGCCTTTCCTTTCTGGATTGGCTGCTGTTTCTCTGAGTAAAAAGAGAAGAAGCCTGGCCCACATGTCTAAATTTCTTTCAGTGCTGGCCTTGGCTGTGACTCTCCTGACAGAGGAGTCCCCCAGAACCTGATTCCTCAGTGGGTCTGTCCCACAGTGGTGGTGGTGTGGAAAGTGGAGCAGAGGGCCATGGCAGGCCATTGAGACTCCTCTGCTCCAGTCAGGAGGCTCTGCTCTGGTGGAGAAAGAGATGGAAATAAGAGGCCCTGGGTTCGACTCCCAGCTCTGCCACTTCCAGTCAGGTGATCTGAGGCAGGTGAACTGTGGGGTAGAAAAAGAGACAATTCCTTGTTGTATAATTGTGAGGAGAGAAGATGAGTGCAAAGACCCAGCATGCGTTATCACACAGTAGGTACTCAGTTAAGCAGCAACATTCCCACTCATGATGTCACTTGTGTCTCAGGACTGGAAGGGTACCTGAAGGCTCTGGTCGGAGTCTCTGTGGCCTTCCTCCTGTTCCTCTTCATCCTCATCTTCCTCCTTCTCCGACGAAGGCATCAGGGAAAATTCAGGAAGGATGGTGAGTAAGGTGTGGGTGACCTGGGTCTCAGCTGGTGGTAGGTTCCCCTGTGAATAGCCAAGCAGGGGATCAGGACACCAACCCCAGGGAAGCCTCAAATGAGATGGGGAGTTTAGAAACACTGCTGATCTCAGATCAGAAAGAACATGATCTCAGAACCTGTACAATGTCAGGGGTTCTGTGAGCTTCACCATGTCCTGGGACATTTGCTCACTCACCCATGTTGTAAAGGATCCTTCCTTCCTTCCCTGTACATGCCTGGAGGGAGGAGGAAGCTGAGACTCTTCTCTCTCTTGCAGCCCAGAAAGATACAGAACTGCAACTTCCTGCAGGAGCTGTCAGAGCCAGTAACCAGAGACAGAGGCTCCCAGAAGAGGTAACTCATGACCAGAGACATAGACCCCATCTTCCTGACACACCTCACTGACAACTGACATCTTCTTGTCTCTCCAGATCCAATCCAGCTGCTGCCACCCAGGAAGAAAGCCTTTGTGAGATAAAGAGGGTCCTGGGGAGGGAGATGTCTGAGGACTCAGCATTGCAGGGGTGGTGGAGAGGCTCTGGGGTCTTTGCTATTTGGGTCTGAACTTCTCACTATAGACCCTGGAAATCACAACACTCCCTGATTCTCTGTCCGCACCTGGGGCAATACAGAAAACTAAGGGTCAGAGTCATCCCTAGACTCTGGTCAGGAGACATTCTGTTTGTTCTTCTGACAGACACTTCAGTGGAGGACACACAGCCTGAGGATGGTGCCAAGCTGGACAGTTGGGTGAGTTTTCTGTCCCTATCTGCAGTGCTAAGACTTAGGGCCCAGTTTAGTCCAGAGGATGCCTTTTTTGTTCTCCCTCAGAAGCAACCACAGCTAATCCCTTACCTCTCTTCTGCAAGTACAACCTGCCTCACTCTCTCCTGGTTTTCCTGGATCATGTGTCTCATCGATCCTGTCCCCTTTCTGGCTCCTTGGCATCTGTCTGATTGTCTTCTGAGGGGCAGCCTGGAAGGGAAAGCCCACAGAAACATCTAAGGACTAGCAGCTGCAGGCAGGAACCAAAGGGACTTGGGCAGAAACGTGGGGTTTTGTATTGTGTGTGTGGATGTTTTACAAGCATGTATGTCTCTGCACCACATGCCTGCATGGTGTTCCAGGGGCCAGAAGAGAATGCCATATACCCTGGAATGAGAGTTACATATGAATGTGGGTTGCCTTGTGGGTTCTGGGAACCAAACTTGGATCCTCTGCAGTAGAATCCATTGCTCTTAACCACAGAGCCAGCTCTCCAGCCCCCAGAAATATGTTTCCAGGAAGATGAACTCTGTGAGTACAGCAAGGACAGTGAGGTCAGAACTGTTGGAAGGAAGCCCCAGAAGATCCCATCAGGGATGCTGTCATCTAAATGGGTCACTCTGATCATGGTGTGGAAAACTGGCCAGAGATACCCAGGGGAACAGGGAGACACTGTCTGTCCCTCACTACTTCCCTGCTACAGAGACCAGCTGAGGAAGACCCCCAGGGAGAGACATATGCCCAGGTGAAAGGCTCCAGGGTCAGGAGGACAGGAGCTGTCCTACCTTCTGTCATGTCAGGAGAAGTCCTGGACACAAAAGATGGACAAGCAGAAGATGACAGAGAGATGGACAGTCAGGTGAGTCCTGTCCTCCCCAGGACTTCAGCATCCCCAAGTCAAGCATAACCCTCCTCTCACTCTCTCCCACTCCAGGCTGCTGAATCCAAGGAAGCACCGGATGTGACCTATGCCCAGCTGTGCACCAGGTCACTCAGACAGGGGACAGCTGCACCTCCTCCCTCCCAGGCAGCGGAGGCCCCAGAGGAGTCCACTGTATATGCTGCTCTGGCAGTCACTCAACAGGGCTCTGTTCCCAGTAACAAGGAGCAATGACCCTCTGCCTGCTGGGAGACCGAACAGAGACCTCCAAGGGATTCTGTGAACTTTTGAGAACCTTATTGCATTTTAACTAACATCATACATTTTGGAAATAAAGCAGATTTCTCAATAAACACATGAAATGAGAAACTAAATAGAAGGAAATGGTTTCACACTGAGTACTAATTTTAATGACATCACTCTTCAAAGCCATGAAATAAGAAAATTTACAGGCTTGGTTGCACAGATCCATAATCCCAAGCACTGGGAGGCTGAGGCAGGAAAATTGCCTTTGTTATCTGATTATCTTGGCATACCTAGTGAATTTCATGCCAGCCTGGGCTGACAGAGTGAGACATGATTCACAAATTAACCACCAAAGGCCAGGGTGGAGGTACACACTTGAAATCCCAGCACTATGAAGGTGTGGACAGGAGGATCAAGAAGTCAATGTCATCTTCACCTACATAGCACAGGAGTAAGAGGCCAGCCTGGAACCCATGTGACACTGTTTTAGAATAAACAGGCCAGACATGGTGGTGATGCCTTCAATCTCAGCACTTAGGAGGTAGAGACAGGCAGGTCTCTCTCAGTCTGAGGCCAGCTGGTCTAATAGTGAGTTCTAATTATCCAGAGCTACATAGAGGAACCTTGTCTCAAAGAATAAGTTAATAAAATAGGGCCAGTGAGATGGCTTGGCCAGTAAAGTTACTTGCCACCAAGCCTGATATCCTAAGTTCAATCAGCAGGAATAGGGCAAGGAGAAAACTGACTCCTACAACTTGTTCGCTGACCTCCACCTAAGTCCTTGGTGTCTTCCCCACACCCAAGAAATAAATAAAACAATTTAAAATATAAACTAACAATTATAAATGAAAGCTGGGTATAGTGATGTAGGTTTGTAAACCCAACAAGACTGGCCTCAAAACTGCTGTTCTTCTGCCTTGGTTCCCGGTATGTACAACCATACATTCACTTTATTTTCTTAAAGGTTTATTGTGTTGCATTTATGTATATGTATATGTGTTTGTGTGTTTTTATTTCATGTGTGTATGTTGCCTATGGAGGCCAGAGTGGACACTGGAGCTGGAGTTTTAGGTGTTTGTTAGCTTCATGCTCTGGGTGCTGGGAACTGAACTCAGGTCTTCAGCAAGAGCAGTGCATGCTCCTAACCACAGAGGAACATTTCCAGCCTCCCGACAGTCACTAAAAATATATTAACAGCAGAGCACTATGAACAATTTTATACCTCAAATTAGGAGCTGTACATAAAATGGACAGATCCCTTGATTGTCCAATAAATACAAAATCTGAGTGACTTCCTCCATATTGAACACACTGTCACTAGAAACGTTTCCCTTGGAAATTCTGTTTCTGGAAGCTGGTGACTTTTTCCAAATGTTTGTGTATTTGAAATAAAGACATTACGAACCTAGAGAAAGAGGAAATATAGTCCAACATAGTTTATCAGACCAGAAAATTATTATTAGCAAAACCTGACAAAGAAAACCTAGGAAGAAAGTTCTTTCACAACAGCCTAGATGTGACCTCTAAAAAAATTAATGAACCAACAACCAGGGAGCCTGCATGAGACTAACCTAGACCCTATGCATATCTATTACAGCTGTGTATCTTGATCTTATGGGACACCTTACAGTGAGAGCAGGGGCTATCCCTGACTCTATTGCCTACTTTTGGGACCCATTCTTCCTACTGGATTGCTTCATCTAGCATTAATAGAAGAAGAGGTGCCTAGTCTCGCTGCAACATTATATACAATGGCTGGCTCATATCCAAGGGAGGCCTTCCATTTTCTGAAGAGAAACAGGAGAGGAGGTTATCAATTTCAGAGTCTCAAGTTGATAGTCTCAAGTTTTCTGCAAGAAAATCTAGTTTTTACATTGAAGAACCAGTGTGAGAGAATGTCCAGTGAGCAAATGTGTTTTGGGTGCAGAGGGAGGTGTGAGTGTTGTGATGAGATGCTTCCTCGGCAAATGAATTGACATCCTTCCACCTACTGTGGGCATCTGCTGGCTGAACCAACACTTTTCTTGATCTATAAAGCGAGGAAATATCCTGTCCCTTCTGTCTGGCATTGATCCTTGTTCCTATACATCTTTTCTTTCCCTCCCTTTCATGTGTCATTTTCCATTTTAATAAATTGCTGCATTCACTATGGCAGAAACTTCTCTCTGTTGGACTAGAAACAGAGGTGTTGCCCACATAACAAAAAAATGAGTAAAGTCAGGGAAATACAAATCAAAACAACTCTGAGATACCACCTTACGCCTGTCAGAATGGCTAAGATCAAATACACTGAAGACAACTTATGCTGGAGAGGATGTGGAGCTAGGGGAACTCTCCTCCACTGCTGGTGGAATGCAAGCTTGTACAACCACTTTGGAAATCAATATGGCGCTTTCTTAGAAAATTGGGAATCAATCTCCCCCAACATCCAGCCATACCATGCTTGGGCATATACCCAAGGAATGCTCAATCGTACCACAAGAGCACTTGCTCAGCTATGTTCACTTCAGCATTGTTTGTAATAGCCAGAACTTGGAAACAACCTAGATGCCCTTCAACTGAAGAATGGATAAATAAAATGTGGTACAGATACACAATGGAGCTACTCAGCAGAGAAAAACAATGACATCATGAGGTTTGTAGGCAAATGGATGGATCTAGAAAAAATCATCCTGAGTGAGGTAACCCAGATTCAGAAAGACAAACATGGTATGCACTCACTCATAGGAGGATACTAGATGTGGAACAAGGATGACTGGACTGCTACTCACAACACCAGGGAGGCTACCTGGAAAACAGCACCCCAAGAAAGACAAGGGGATTGCCAAATTAAGGAGAAATGGATGAGATCTACATGAACAACATAGATGTGAGTGGGGGTAATGAAGGGCGAGGGTCAAGGGAAAGAGAGATTAGGGGAGCGGGAGATCCCAGCTGGATCAAGAACAAAGAGGGAGAACAAGGAATAAAAGACCATGGTAAATGAAGACCACTTGAGAATAGGAAGAAGCAAAGTGCTACAGAGGTCCACAGAAATCCACAAAGATAACCCCACAATAGACTGCTGGCAATGGTCGAGAGACAGCCGGAACTGACCTACTCTGGTGATGGGATGGCCAAACACCCTAATTGTCATGCTAGAAACCCCATCCAATGACTGAGGGAACTGGATGCAGAGATCCACGGCCAGGACCCAGGTGGAGCTCCAGGAGTCCAATTGGCGAGAAAGAGGGGGGGTTTGTATGAGCGAGAATTGTTGAGACCAAGCTTGAATAAAGCACAGGGACAAATAGCCAAATGAATGGAAACACATGAACTTTGAACCAATAGCTGAGGAGCCCCCAACTGGATCAGGCCCTCTGAATGGGTAAGACAGTTGATTAGCATGATCTGTTTGGGAGGCGTCCAGGCAGTGGTACCAGGTCCTGTGCTCATTGCATGAATTGGCTGTTTGAAACCTGGGGCTTATGCAGGGTCACTTGGCTCGGCCTGGGAGGAGGGGATTGGACCTGCCTGGACTGAGTCTGTCAGGTTGAACTCAATTCTCAGGGGAGTCTTTGCCCTGGAAGACTGGGGTTGGGCTGGGGGGAAGGTGGGGCAGGAGAGGGGAGAACAAGGGAATCCATGGCTGATATGTAACATTAAATTAAATTATAAAATAAAATTTTAAAAAATGAGTAAAGTCAGAGCCCAGAATTCAGTCACTCTGCCTATGATGTCCCAAAACACTCTTCATGACCACCAACCTTTCAATGTTCAACACATGTTCTTCATGGAGTTTCTCTTGAAATATAAAGCCAATGTCACCACACTGATGGAATAAGAACTATATCACAAGACAGTTTGGGCAGCACTTTGACTGTGCCTTCTTAACACAAATTTCTGATTTGTAGCATTTGCTGACCACTATAAATATCCCCATCAAAGACACATTCACAAAAGCAATGTAGTATTACAGGTGTGAAGGTGAGGAATGTTGTATTAAATTGATGTGATTTTCATTTTATTTTCCAATGTCTATTTCTCATATATACAAAAGCATTTGGCATGCAGATCAATCATCCCAGATTCACCTTGCTAGGAAGACTTATCATATAATGATTCATAATTTCTGCATAGAAAATCATGTTATATTCAAACAATAATAGTGGTATTTGTTTTTCTCTTTCTTTTATAATCTCTTCTTCTGTTTCTGCATTAGCTAAGTCTTCAAGTACAAAGCTTAAAATGTGTGAAGAGAGGTGACTCTTAACTTCTTCAGGACGTATTGCAAAATTTCTGCTTTTTCAACATTCAGTATGATGCTAACTTGGGTGTTTTGGTACATGAACTATGTATTGGCATAATGACTGTGGAGGAAATCTGTGTCCAATTACCTGTGATTGTCCATGATGAATGACTGTGGGACACTGACAAATGCTGACTCTTCATCAGAAACTGTCTCCATTTCATACATTTTTAATTTTAACTTTGTTACTATCATTAATAACATATGATTTTGAATGTTGAATGGGATTTACATGACTGAGTAAATTCTATTATTCATGAGGTGTTCTTTTCATTTTATAACACATTCTCTTGGCTAGCATCAGGATATCATATAAAGAATTCACATTTACTAAATGCTTTTCATGCTAATAACATAGAATGCTTAGCAAAGTCTTATGAATATGATGCCACAGATTACTTGCTCTTCAAGACTGTCTCTACAAGGTGCAGGAATGATATTTTTGTAGATATTGCAGCTGTGTTCATGGGAGATTTTATCCTATAATTTGTTTCTTCTAATTTCTTTTTCTTGGATCACAGTTATGTGATGCTGGGCTTACAGCATGATTAAGGTTATACATTCCATTCTCTAGACCTGAGAGTCCAGTGATTTAGGTAGCCTCTAGTCAATTCCTCCCTCTATCTGAGCAGATTGTTTTGTTGTGTTGTGGTTTTTGTTTTTTTCAAGAAGGTCTTTCTGCAGAGCCCTGGCTGTCCTGGAACTCACTATGTAGGAATGGTTGGTCTTAATCTCACAGATATCCACCTTCTCCTGCCTCAGAAGTGCTGAATTTGGAAGAATGTACGACCAGAACTAGCAGCTGAGCAGATCTTAGGAGACTACACTTGTCCATGTTATCAACATACCACCTCCCTCTGTCCTCATGGAAAATGTTATGTGGTCCGGTCCTGTCATACTTTCATATGAATCTGGTGGGCCCATGGAGGGAAGAGATAATTCTGGTTCTGAAAATGCCTAGGATGAATCTAGAAATTGATACTTACTTCATTGGAGGTCAATGGAAGACATACAAGGATCTAGGGTGCCACATGACACCACCCAGCCCAGATGAACTAAGGTCCTTTCCACTCTGTGAGCACCACTAGTTTAGAGGAAGTCATGTAACATGCTGAGGGAGCAGGTTCCTAATGGAAGCATGAGCAGAATCTATTGTCACTTCCTCAGGGGACAAATGGTTGCTCTAACTTCAAACATTACCAACATTTAGCAACACTTCAGACACTTCTGCATGAAGCTGTGGGGGGAAGAATGAGCAACACCAAAGTGAACCAGAAAGAAAGGGCTGGATGGATCCAGCAAAGATGTCCATTATCTGTGAAAATACAGACCCTCCTCCTATGTGAAAGTCAGCAAACTATATGCTGGGATTAGGGAAAGGAATTGACCATGTAAGGAGTGCCAGACTTTGCTTCCATGTGTTGTCCTCTAAGAGCATAGCATCAGGTTCTGATTTCTCTTAGCATCATTAATCTAGAAAGGGCCCCACAGAAATGACTAAAGTATAATCAAAGCACATCATCAGTGAGGTTCTCAATTTCCCAAGTGACTTTAGTCTACTTCAAGATAACAAAAACTAATCATTGCACTCTCCCATCTCAATTAATATCCTCAGAAATAAGAATCCTTCCATGTCACAGGACTACTTGACTCTCACACTAAACCTGAAAGAGAGGTCATTGCCCTCATTGTGCATCAAAGGATGTCAGAGGAATATTATTACCAGCTCCAGTTTGAAAGTCTGCAAATGATGTTCCTGCACATTATAGAGCAGCCAGAGAATATGTTCCCCCCTATGCTGTGGGAATTGAGAAAGGATCTGCAGTGTTATAACAGGAACTGTGGCCTAGAATGAAAAGGAATAGAGGGAAAAAACACAGTGAGGAGGTTTGGAAAAAAAGGAAGGAGTAGGAGGGGCTTCCTGTGACAGAAATGAAGAAGTTAGAGGAGTAAGAAACTTATCAGTTACAAACCACAAGTCCAGGCAGAGAGGGAAGTCAGCTGCCCCAATCAGTCTTCGAGGGCATGCACATCTCTTTCTGTATCTTCTCTGTCACTATCTGTGATGGCCACGTTTGATACTCCAATCAACCTCTGCAGTAAAGGTCCTTCCTCAGTTTCCCCATCCTTCCATTCTCATTCTGATACTAACCTCAAACAGTCCCAACCTTAATTGTTTCTGCCACTGATCCGTGGACATCAGCACAGCTCCAGTTCTGTGAAGACTCTTGATCCATCCACCTTCAGCAGCGCTCCATGCTTCTGTCCCACTTTATCTAATCCTTTAAACAGTTCTGCCCATATTCAATCATTCTGCTCTGGTCCTTTCCCTCATCCATGCTGAATCCTTTCTAAGAGATCGTCTTCTTGTAATATCTCAGGAGGCCTTGCTGATGTTCACAACCAGCAGAGCTAATCTCTTCCCAGCAAACACATTCTTCGCACAAGGCAAATTCAGTTGAGGACACAAGAAGCATTTTATATGCACACACACACACACACACACACACACACACACACACACACACGGAGGGGGGCAGAGAGAAAAGAGAGCAATATGACCCTTCTATCACTAAAATACCTATACCTCTCACACTTGCTTTCATTGGACAATAAGAAACTAGGAAATACCACTGCAGCCTGTGAACACTGATATTGACAAAGAAATGTGTTCTGTTGAATGGACATATATTAATGAGCTCAGGTCCTTGTTAGGAGCAAACTGGAAACTCACATACAACTTACTACACTGATGGATACATTGTGGGCTCAGATTACTACTGGAGATTTAACACAATTTAGTGTACATTGGTTCTCTCTACCATCAGCTTTCTATAACAATCGACTCCCTGGAGAAGCCACGGGGTCAAATATTCCTTTGCCTAATCATTTGACTATTAAAGGTGAAAAAACAGATTATACCCACTGCAGAGCACCCTGCGAGATTTTCACATTACCAAACAACAGATAGTCCTCCTTGATGAGTAAGAACTCCTAATTGTGTCCTATTATCTGGTGAGGCCTGGACCCCACCTTCTTCAATGCAGCCTCAACCCTTGACTCACTTGACTTCCACTGTTAGAGACACTGAATTTCCCCTTCTACATAGTTCACTCATGTGGAGAATGCAGCCACTGTTTTGTCCATCATTTGCACCTTTGCACATATTTCTTCTTCAGTCCAAGGAAGGAACCAGGTGGTGACACCAGTCACTCTCTGGCCTGGGATTAAGTAGACGTGACATGTTCTTTGTGGTAATAATCACTACATAGGTATTAGAATGAAGGAACAATTCTTGCACTAAAAAGAGGCCTTGAAGAAAAGGCTTGGCTCCAAATGAACTGTAGTGATGTGATCAGTGTGTCTTTGCTGCTTTATAAGCCCTGGGAAAGCATCAGCCTCTGTCTTCACAAAAGCATCTTCAAGACCAGGAAGATAACTAGTTGTCCTAAGAAGCCAAGTTCTATCTAAATGAACAGGTTGAACAAATGAAGGACATACATGCAGAGATTCTAAGACAGAAGGAGCAACCACCTCTCCAACATTGGGGAGATTTGATCCCCTCAGATCAGGGAAGGAGACACTTGGGTCAAAGTAGGTTGTGATTGTGGGAGCATCTGGACTTACCTTTGCCTTCACCTGTTTCAGTCAAGGCTTGGAAAGAAGATAGCTTGTTCCTGACATATGTCTCTCCCTCCCATCATGTCCTATAGGTCTTTAACAATCCAAAACTCTTGCTTAAGAGCCAGGAGTTTCTTTCAGTACCCTCCTGCTTGGGACTCCCCAGAGAGCAGAGCTCATGGTTCTCAAAACATGATCATGTCAATGCTGGGACTAACATACCTTATATGTTATATATAATATGACCAACACACTCAATGGAATACATTCTTCCCCTGACCAAGTCAGCACATAAACTGACCAATCCCTGGGCAGTAAAACAAACCAATCCCTGAGCTTGAAATCCAGCCAATCCTTGAGCTTGTCCAAACTCCGGGATTGAAATCTGACGAATTTCCACCCTAACCATCTTCAGTGTGGGAAATCCATCCCTAAGGAAACCTTTTTAGGCCCTGTGCCTGTTCAGGTTGAAGCTGCCTTTTCCATCCTGTCAGAGGCAGCTACTCCCATGGATTCCTCCCTCCCAATAAATGTCTTGAATGAAGTTTGGGTGACTGCTTTTCTCATGGTAGTTAAGCAGGCCAGAGAAGTAACAAATTTCCTCAGAGCAGGAGCAGAACTGCTACATTTCTGTGGGAAATCATTTCTGAGGGGAAACTCTCTTCACAGAGTGAAGCATAGAAGTATGCATCTCCTGGAGAGGAGAAGAATTGCTACATTCCTACATTCCTGTTGGGAAAACATCCCCCCCTAGAATAGAGCTGTAAGTATTGTCTGGCTTCTGAAGGCTAGGATACCTCTTCCCTCAGAGCTATAGGTATTGCCTGTCTTCTGATGGCCAGGATAAGTTTCTCTTCAGACCTATAGTGTCTCCTGTTTTAGATGACCTGGATGCATTTGCCTTCAGAGCTGTAAAACTTACAATAGCCCTAATGGCCTAGATTCCTTTCCTTTCAGAGCTGTAACCATTGTAAACATATCTGAGATGTGTATTCCAGGGGTTTGCTTGGCTTAGACCACATATAGGGACTATTTTTGTAGTCAAAGTACCTAAATTTTCACGGTAACTGGTTGTCACAAGATCCATATGGAAAAGAGTCTAGAACTATCCAGTAGACAAGAATAAAACAGCACATATGGTTTATGCCCAGGAACACCTGTAGACCCTAGTCACAGGTGAAGAAAATACCAAACTTGAACCAATTATTTCAAGACCTGTAGGTCTTTCTAATAACTGTGTATGGAGGAGAACCACGGATGAAACATGAGTGAATGGAACTGAGTTCTCCTTTGCAGAGTGTGAGATAAGGGAGGCCTGCATCAGAGGATGGGAGGGGACAGATGTAGGGTAAGAATTTACCCACTGTCCATCTTCCCAAGAGGGTTATCCAGGAATTCAGCAATAGTGGCCGAGACATGATCTGTCCAAGACCCTTCCAGGGACTGACATCCCAGTGTCTCTCTGGTGTACAAAGATGGAGAAACTAATACTCTGTGTTCTATGGACAAAAGCTTAGCCTGGGTTCTCTCAGCACGATTTCCCTTTGGCTCTGTGAGCACCTAGGGTATGTAAAAAGATCTATCTATCTATCTATCTATCTATCTATCTATCTCAATCTCTATCTCTATCTCTCTGTCCCGGTGAGCTGCTGAACATTCTATCATAGAAGAAGGGATAGTCAGAAATATAGACTTGACTCAGATACCGCAGGGGATTCCAGAAGAGGATGAACAAAATAAGATTTGGATTCATGGAGGGAGAAAGATGAACAGCAGAGTGATGGGAATGGGAAAGAGATAAGAATCATGAAGACACAAGATCTCAGAGGCAAGCCATGGAGAGAAAGCTGAGGAAAATGTAGGAAGCTATTTGAACACCCTTCTTTTCTTTCACACAGCTCTCTATGAAGCTTTCTCTGCCAGGCCTGATGGTGTCCTTGGGAGTGGGCAAGTAATGAAAGAGATATTTTGATAGAGGTAGACATCATGGGGATAGGGAGAAACCGGGTGCTGGGGAAGTTCCCAGGAATCCACAAGGATGACCCCAGCATAGACTGCAAGCAATAATGGAGAGGGTGCCTGAACTGGCGTACCCTGGTATTCAGATTGGTGAATACCCTAACTGTCATCATAGAACCTTCATCAAGTAACCAATGGAAGCAGATGCCAAGATCCACAGCCAAGCAACAGGCCACGCTCCAGGTCAGTTGAAGAGAGATGCTGTGAACTAGGGCATCAAGATCATGATGGGGTATTGGCAGCAGTAAGTTTGCTGCCTTAATTTTAAATGTCCTTTTCTGTCCTGTCCCAGTTAGGTTGTTTGTGTGAAAAATGTGCATTTGGGTTCCGGAGGTGCAGGGGATCAGTTCCCCTGTGGTTTTTCCTGTTTGGAAAACAGTGTCCCACTTGCCTACAGATACAGAGTAACCATTCCTTGACTCCTGCTGTTAGAGGGTATATTAGCCCATGTTGGTATGAATAAAGAAGAGCTGCTTCCCTGACGAACTGAAACTGGGTGTCTAAAGTGGTGTTTAACCTCGTGTCCCTCACCAGATTTCATGCTCCAGCTGTGCAGGCTGAAGCAAGTGGAGGTCACCACTGGGACCTGGAAAGAGGGGTAAGCGAACGAGGCTCACCCTAAAAGGAGGGATGGGGAATTGAAACATTGGTACATACCATGAGTAATTCTGCAAAAGCTCAGTTGGCCACTGAGGAACAGGAATTAAGTTAAGCAAGGAACAGGAATTAAGTTAAGTAAGCAAGGAACAGGAATTAAGTCTAGCACCACACTCACATTTGTGGACACCATAGCCGAAGCAAGTCCTTGGTTTCTGACAGGAGGAGGTCTGAATATTCCAGATTGGGAAAGATGCTCTTCTGACTGATAAAGTGAAAGGGAAAGAGCAACTTTCTGAGTGCAAGCAAGCATTTGCTAACACTCAGGAGGAGAGATGATTGAATCTTTGAAAGGGGAAAGGAAGAGGTCGAGGTCCCCTGTAAAGAGCATATAAGGATATTTGTGAAGGATTTAATGGATGAGGAAGAAGACAATGATTTTGCCTCTGTCTCAGATTTAGTAGAGGAGGAAGAGCAGCTAGAAAAAGAGATAGAGGAATTACAACAGAAATTGTGCCATGCAAAAGTGAAAGCACAGTCAGCACCTTCTGTGCCTCTATTGTCTCGACCCCGCCAAGAAATCCTCATTGGATAGGGGAGGAAAAAGAATCAGAGGACAGATATAGGCAAAAAAGGGGGGTGGAGAAGCTGAGCCATTATGGAGTTTAGTAAGAAATCCACCTGTGTTACTGCCTGTGAGTATTGATAGCCCTGTTTTTCCTGCTGTATTTTCTTCTAATTGGACAATTGGTACTGCTGCCAGCAATGTAAAACTCCAAGAAGGTTTTGTAAATATTACTTTGCAGTTTAAAAAATGCTCTTTGTTTTAAGAAAAATAGTACAGCTGACAAGAATAATACCAATGATATCTCCTTGAATCTGAAAGACAGCGTTCATGATTGCCTAGTCCTGAGTAATACTTCTTTGGCAGATTTGTAGGTAGTTGCAGCATGTCCCATGCTGTGGCTCTCCAAGTGCTCCCTTCCCTTTTAGTTGTTTGGAATGGTGATGTGGGAGGGGAGGGACTACTAAACTGTTCAGTTCTAAATTGTAGCTTGAATAATTGCTGGAGTGCAAATTGGTCCCATGCAATGATTGTGAGAATACCTGCATTTGCAGTGATGCCTCTGGAGAGTCCTTCTGATCAGTTTCCACTGCATCTGAAGAGGACAAGAAGAGACTTTGGCATTACTGCTGCAATTGTTGCAGCTGTGGCTGCATCTGCTGCTGCTGCTACAGCTGCTGGGCTTGCATTATCTCAGACTGTTCAACAGGCTGCCATTATCAACACATTATCTGAGAGGGTGGCTGGTGCCTTGGACATTCAGCAAACATTGAATGGACAATTACACTTTGGAATTCTGATGCTTAATCATCAAGCAGCACTGTCACAAGAACAAATAGATATGTTGTGGATACACCAACATATGTTATGTGCTTATGGAATGTCAGAAGTTTGTATAACCCCTCATGCAGCTTTTAATGCATTGGCCAAGGTTGCAGAATTGAATGCTTGTTTGTGAGGGCCTTGGAATGGAACATTTTGAACTATACAATTCAGTTAGCACATGCTATTGTAAGGATTAATGAAACTAGATTTGTTCCTGTAAATGAGCAGACCTAATGGTAATTAATGTCTAAAGCTACTGGGTGGATTACTAGATGGGCAGGGTCTGTTTCCCTCTTATTAATCTGTGCAGGCGGTATGGGAATTGGGTTATTTCCACAATGCCGATGGCAACGCCAGTTCACTCGACACTGACAGGTAACCAAGCAAGCCCTTCTGGCCATGTCACCCTCTGAATCTGCACAAGTGTGGTTACAAATGTTGGACAGATAGTACCCAGAGACGGGCAACTCCTGTGGTCCTCATGTGACCTAAGGCAGGGGGCATAAGGGCAGCCCCCTATGATGGGTAAGTTTGGGGGATTGCAACAGGTGACCTAAGGCAGGGGCTATCTGGTCTTTCACAGGCTGTTCTAGCCGATGTATTCCTTTTAAGAAATAAAAAGGGAGGACATGTCGGCAGCAGTAAGTTTGCTGCCTTAATTTTAAATGCCCTTTTTTGTCCTGTTCCAGTTAAGCTGTTTGTGTGAAAAATGTGCAGTTGGGTTCTGGAGGGTGCTGGGGATCAGTTCCCCTGTGGTTTTTCCTGTTTGGAGAGCAGTGTCCGGCTTGCCTCTGGATACAGAGTAACCATTCCTTGACCCCTGCTGTTGGAGGGGTGTATAAGCCCATGTTGGTACAAATAAAGAGAGCTGCTTCCCTGAAAAAAACTGAAACTGGGTGTCTAGAGTGCTGTTTAACCTCAGCGGCATCCCTCACCAGATTTCGAGCTCCAGCTGTGCAGGCCAAAGCAGCCATGCTGTGGGATGTTCTGTATGCTGTGAATATATGTTACTCTGATTAGTTGATAAGTAAAACACTGATTGGCCAGTAGCCAGGCAGGAAGTATAGGTAGGACAAGAAACAAGGAGAATTCCTGGAAGCGAAGGCTGAGGAGATACCAACCTGCTGTCCAGGGAGCAGCATGTAATGGCACAGAGGTAAAGCCACAGAACACGTGGTGACATATAAATTAACAGAAATGGGCTGAGTTTAAGTGTAAGAGCTAGTCAGTAGTTAGCCTGAGCTAATGGCCAATCAGTTTTAATTAATATAAGCCTCTGTGTGTTTACTTGAGTCTGAGTGGCTGCGGACTGGGTGGGACACAGGAAAGCTTTAAGATACATAACCAGGTAGTGGTGGTGGCGCACGCCTTTAATCCCAGCACTCAGGAGGCAGAGGCAGGCAGATCTCTGAGTGTGCATAGCCAGCCTGGTCTACAAATTGAGTTCCAGGACAGGCTCGAAAGCTACACAGAGAAACCTTGTCTTAAAAAAATTAATAAATAAACAAACAAAAATAAAAAAGAAGACAACATGACGCTGCTCATTCCATCATGAAGCTGGGTAGAAAATTTCTTCATGTCTAAGGAGACTAAAAATGCTGAACACCAGCAGGAAACACACCGTGAATGAGCATAAGTGTACTCCAGGAAACAAGGTTGAATAAAATATGTAAAACTACAAACTCCTGTGTGTGCTTGCACATACATGTGTGCTGGAGGGTGGGTGTGTGCTTTGTTCACAGGAAATAAATAGTGTGAAATGTGTTCCCTCAAATTGAAGAAAAAGAATTTAATCAAAAGTTAATAATCGAATTTGAACCTACGTAGACAAGGGTAGACAATCACTGCCTCAAAAGGCAAAAACATAGATACAGTGTGGTTGCACCAGGAGTCACACAAACACAGCCTACACTCAAGATCCAGTCATTTAGACTCTGCCCAGTATTGAAGTGGATTCAAGACAGAGACTTCCCTACATTCCACCATAAGCTGTTTGTGAAAAGCAACAGGAACCGTCCTCAGCTGGGCACACTCTGATGAACACACAGGTTTAAAGGACCCACCTAGCAGAGTCTATCTGACCATGTGGTCAGTAGTTGTGGTCCATGTGGAGTGCTGTGGAGGGAGGCCATGAGGAAAGGTTGGAGAAGAATCTTGATCCTACATCCCGGGGAATTCATATCCACCAGCAAACAAGATGCCTCTGCTGGAACTTGACATCTAACCATCTGTGTCAGGACAGGTCATATGCCAGGTGTGGCTGTCAGTCATCTGGGGCAAGTGCATTACGTGGAATTCATCGCACCATGTCAAGTGCTGGTGTTTCTTTTCACACAGGTTCATGGAGGACACAGGGTCACTCCAGGAAGAACTTTGGCTTATACAGAGGCAGGGAAGCTGATTTCTGGTAAACTGACTGACTTTTGCTTCACAAAAGGCTTTTTTTATTGTTATAAAATTTACACCTTAGTTCTTGTATATTATTAAAAGGGCCTGCCTTAATGATATATTTCCCAGGGGCTCAGAAGAGAAACTATGAAGAGAGAGATTTATTTTCAGGAAATGAATCTAAGTACACTAAGCTCTTTGTCCATCTACTTCATTTCTCTTGGATAAAATCTACACAGCTACAGTTCTGTACTCAAGCCTAGTTCCTTTCTGTTTAATTCTCTCTGTATTTATCTACTGTTCCCTCTAAGTTCTATCTTAATTGTCTTATCTTAGTTCTATCTCATCTAGGTACTTCTCATCTTGTTGTTATCCAAGTAGTACTTTCCCGCCTGGCTCTTCCTCATCTTCCATCTTGTCCTCAGTTCTCTAGTCAAAAATCCTCTCCAGTCCAAATCTCCAGTATCCTCTCTTCATTCTCCTTACACTTCAGTTCCTCTCAGTCTCTGAAGTGCTCAGTTATAAACCCAAGCCATAGCAATCCTCTGGCACAGCAAGGTCACCAGGCTTGAATTTATATGGGGTCATAAAGGCAGGTAAGAAATTTCCTCAGGCAGTGGCCCTCAGGCTTTCTTTTACAAACCAAATGGGTGCTACAACCCAAATGGGTGCTAATGATAGGTTAGTCAAGACGGGAATTTATGTGCATGATCTACATTCCTAGAAGTGGTTAGGTAAGAAATTAGGAATCTGTTTAGTAAAACTGTAAGAAAGGAGGGTCTCACCGTAAATTGCACAAGAAATAAAGCTATCTGCCTGACCTAGGAGACAGGTGTTGTTTCATTTGGCCTTGGATGCTTGGTAGGGTATTTTAGATAAGTACACTGTTGGGAGTTCTTGGTAGCATGCACAGCATTTACAAGAAAATCACTGTAGGACCCAGCATATATGTATATATGCTAAAATATGACCAAGTCTTCTTAAGCCAAGGCTTGACCTTTGGAGAAGTCCTTGACTTTTCCAAGTAGTAGCTTTGGTGATAGTAGCTGAATTCTATTACATTTTCCTATTACTTGCAGCACTTAGTAAGTCAATTTCCCCATACCAGACCTCTCAATTTTCTGAGTCCTCCTACAACCTAGTTGTACATAGGTGTGAATCTTTCAGGAAGAACTCAAATAAGATTTACATACTTCAAGTAGAGGATATCCAGCACTAACGATAACAATCACAAAAGGCAGAACAAAGCCTAGTTGCTAAGACTCCTAAATACAACCCAGCTGCAATGCTCTAAAGGAACTCCTGCTACATGACCAGGAGAGGGCAGCAGCTATTCTCAATGACAATAATGCCTGTGGGGAGGTAGGTGTGAAAGAGTTCACAGCACTTGCTACAACTCTGGTTCAAATGGAATGCCCGGTCACTTATTCAGGACAGGAAAAACAGCTGCCCATGAAATCGAGACCATGATAGAGAAACCTACAGAGACAACCGAACCAAGCTAGTGGGACCTCATGAACGTAAGACCAACAGCTGTGGAGCCTGCATAAGACTGGACTCGGCCCTCTGCATAAGTGAAACAGTTGTGTAGTTTGGTCTGTTTAAGAGGCCCCTGGCAGTGGGAACAGGATCTATCCCTGGTGCGTGAGCTGGGTTTCTGGAGCCCATTACCTATGGTGGGACCCCTTGCACAGCCTTGATTCAGTGGGGAGGGACTTCATCCTGCCTCAATTAAATGTACCAGGGTTGCCTACTCACTATGGGAGGTGGGGGGGGGGGACTAGGGCAAAGAAGGAGGAGGGATGAGAGGGGCATCTGTGGTTGGTATGTAAAATGAATAAAAAATTTCTTAATTAAAAAAAGGATTTGAAAATGAAAATGAAAGATGGTCATAATTGAAAATATAGGGAATATTTGTATATGAACCCATATATGCCCAAGGTTATAAGAATTCTGAAAATAAATGAATAAAAATAAATCAATAGGAAAGAGATGCTATATCCATGTAAAATGCTGGACATGACAACTCACAAAGGTGCAAAAGACACAGGACTGGGATAGAGATATCCCCTTAGAAATGGATGTAACAAAATATATGGGACATATCACAATGTGGGAGCGTTATAGTAAACATATTTTCATTATTTCTTTGAAGACAATTACATGCGTAAAATGTATTTGATCATATTCACCACATACTCTAGGGGACTTTTTCTTTCCAGGGCCTGATATAGCCCAGGCTGACCCAAACTCATTGCATAGTAAGAGTTTCCTTAAACTCCCAATACTCTTAGCTCTGCCTCCTGAATGATGAAGTCAAAGACTTGAGCCACAACATCAGATTTATGCAGTACTGTGAATCAAAGCCTAGACATCTAAGAATTTCACACAAGGACTCTACCCACTGAGCATTTTTCTGATTTAGTAAAGGACATACACAGACAGAATTACAAGATGGTAATTATTCACAATGACATTGATACGAAGGGGAAATTATGCATGTCTTTCAGGCTCTGCAACAAAAAAGGAAAATACTCAGTGACTTTTATACCATTCTCCATGTGACAAACAATTGTGTGTGTCCTGGACCATCCTTTGAAGTGATGCTAAGTCAGAGAAGTTTCCCCATGTGACACAGTCCTAGCATGGGGTCATCACTGAAGACGAGGCTGAAAATGTTTTTTAATTTTTTTAATAAGAGATCTTCTATTCATATTACATATCAACCTCAGATTCCCCTGTCCTCCCTCCTCCTGTCCCTCAGCCTTCCCCCCCGAATCCATCCCCCATCCCCTCCTCCAAGGCAAGGTCTCCCCTGGGGAGTCAGCAGAGCCTGGTACATTCAGTTGAGGCAGGTCCAAGCCCCTCTTCGCTGCACCAAGGCTGAGCAAAGTGTCTCACCATAGGCACTAGGTTCCAAAAAGCCAGCTCATGGAGTCCCATTGCCTGGGGGCTCCCTAAACAGTTCAAGCTAAACAACTGTCTCACTTATCCAGAGGACCTAGTCCAGTACCATGGGGGCTCCTCAGCTATTGGTCCACAGTTCATGTGTTTCCACTAGTTTGGCTAGTTGTCTCGGTGCTTTTTCCAATCATGGTCTCGATATCTCTTGCTCATACAATCCCTCTTCTCTCTCATCCATTGGACTCCTGGAGCTCTGCCTGGGAGCTGGCTGTGGATCTCGGCATCTGCTTCTGTCTCTGGATGAGGGTTCTATCATGACAGTCAGGGTATTCAGCCATCCAGTCACCATAGTAGGTCAGCTCAGGTACCCTCTCGACCATTGCCAGTAGTCTATAGTGGAGGTATCTTTGTGGATTCCTGGGAACCTCCCTAGCACTCTGCTTCTCCCTATTCCCATGGTGTCTTCATTTATCATGGTATCTCTTTCCTTGTTCTCCCACTCGGTTCCTGATTCAGCTTGAACCTCCCACTCCCCTAAGCTCTCTTTCCCCCTGACCCTTGCCCTCCATTACCCCCCCACACCCACACACACACACAGTTTGCTCCTGTAGATCTCATCCATTTCTCCATTGCTGGGTGATCCCTGTGTCTTTCCTAGGGTCCTCCTTACTAGCTAGCCTCCCTGGAGTTGTGAGTTGCAGTCTGGTTATCCTTTGCTTTAAATCTTGTAGCCACATATGAGTGAGTACATACCATGTTTGTCTCTCTGAGTCTGGGTTACCTCACTCAGGATGATATTTTCTAGTTCCATCCATTTGCCTACAAACCTCATGTGTTATTGTTTTTCTCTGCTGGGTAGTACTCCATTGTGTATATGTACCACATTTTCTTTATCCATTCTTCAGTTGAGGGGCATCTAGGTTGTTTTGAAAATCTTACAAGCTGAGTACCAGAGTGAGGTAACTGTATGCTATCATGTGGGGGAAAACTAGCCATCATTACTTTATTAATCATGCAGGTTTTTGAGAAAGAGCTTTTTTTTGTAAAACCGAAATTTATTATAAGCCACAGTCATCCTAGGGACCTCCATGCTATATATATAGCCTCCATGGTTCTATGGGTTGTGGTCTGATTGTTCTTTATTTTATATCTAGAATCCACTTATGAGTGAGTACATACCATGACTGTCTTTCTTGGTTTGGGTTACCTCACTCAGGATGATTTTTTTCTAGTTCCATCCATTTGCCTGCAAATTTCATGCTTTCATTGTTTTTCTCTGCTGAGTAGTACTCCATTGTGTATATGTACCACATTTTTTTCATCCATTCTTCCGTTGATGGGCATCTAGGTTGTTTCCAGGTTCTGGCTATTACAAATAGTGCTGCTATGAACATAGCTGAGCATGTATCTTTATGGTATGAATCAGCATTCCTTGGGTATATGCCCAAGAGTGGGATGGCTGGGTCTTGAGGTAATTCGATTACTAATTTTCTGAGAAACCGCCATACTGATTTCCACAGTGGTTGTACAAGTTTACATTCCCACCAACAGTGGAGGAGTGTTCCCTTTGCTCCACATCCTCTCCAACATTGACTGTCATTGGTATTTTTGATCATAGAGGCTGAAAATTTTTAAGACCCAGACGATGGATGATGACAATAATCTCTTTCATGGACACTGCAGAGCAGTCGAAGATCTGAGCTACAGTGGTTATGATGACATCTACAAGCCCCATCTAAGCTCAATGCAGAATAAATCCAGTACAGGGATGGGAGATGGGCACAAAGTCTCACCCAGAGATGAAGAGCTATTGGTATTTCATGCCTATTGAAAGAGGGAGAGTCAGTTTTCATTACTGGTGTATGCCCAAGACTATGGGAAGCACAAATTGAGCTGCATTGGAGGAAGAGAACAGAATGTTAGGTATGTAAGAAAAGGCAATGTATTTTCAACAACTAGCAGGTCACAGAAAGAATCAAGAAGAAAATCAGGTCAGTGAGTAAGGAACCAGCAAGAGAGGGTGAGGGAGAAGAGGATAGGGTGGGAGGGTGGATTCCATCAAAACACACTACATGCTGATATGACATTTTCAAACAATTAAAATATTAGGCCCATGGCCAGGTTTGGTGGCCCACACCTTTAATCCAAACACTTGGGAAACAGAGGCAGGAGGATTTCTATGAGTTCCAGCCCATTTCTGCTTTACATAACCAGCTCCACGACATCCAGAGATCCAAAGAAAACCTGTCTGAAATTAACAACAAAAATAATTAAACTCATAAGCATAAGAGAAAGATAGCAGATGAAAAAAATTAAGTAAATCAGAAATTGAAAATTACAGAATAAAGTGGAGGCCCTGCCATCAATCCCTAGCACCAAAAATAAAAGGAAATAAAATATTTTTACTGAGCTCACTTTCTCTTCAACTAGGTGTCCATGCAGACACCAACATACAGGTCTTTGGCAAGGTCCTGAAGAACAAGACCATCACCCTCCAGGGCCAGCCCAGTGAGTGACTCCATTGAAAATGAAAAGGCTGAGATCCACGACAAGGAAGACATGCCACCCCACCAGAAGTGGCAGGTATTTGCTGCCGGCAGATAGAGGGTGGCTGCACCCTGGCCAACAGCAAGGTCCACAAAGAGTCCAACACACCAACTGGTGCTGTGCCTGTGTGGTAGCATCAAGAAGCCATCCCTTTGCTAGTCTCTCCAGAAACACAACTGTGACATGTCCATGCACTGCTGCCCAGAAGTGCTGCACACATCGGCACCCCTGTGTGGTCAACTGCCTGAAAAAGAAGTGTGGCCACACCAACAACCTGCCCTCCAAGAAAGTCAAATAATGCTGAAACCTTGTTTGGCCCAGGACGCCCAGGACTCGATGAATATTTTTTGCCTGAAACAGAAGGACTAAGGAAAGTGATGATGCTAACATTGGGCTAGTGACATGGACCAGTGTATGAGTGCTGCTGCCACGCTTCAGCCCTGACTCTGACCCACATCATGCAAGGACAAATCTGCCTTCTGTAGGTGTCCTCTGACCTCTATGAGTGTGCTTAGCACCTGTGAATGTACACACATAATGAAGACAACAGGTGTACTTGTTTATTATTAAATAGATGTAATTTAAAGATACAAGTGTAAATAAATAAGTGTAATTTAAAGTTGTAATAGTAAGTGTACACATCAAAAAAGAACAAATGTTCAGAAATAGTGGTGCACATTTGTAACCTAGCACTTGAGACTATGAGAAAGAGGGTTATAAATTTCATTGCATGCAGATGTACACAGCGAGACCCTTCACAGAAACCTGCAAACATTTTGAATATGAAGAAGTATTTCACATAAAAAATGTGAAAAGGAATCAAGCAAACCCACATGTGAGTTTATATTTCTTATGTGTAATATTCATACATGTCTGATATCACCTGATCCTGCAATGATGAGGATAGATGAGACAGACACTGATGGGATTATGGAAATGTCATCCATCAAAGAATTGATTGCAGAGTCTACTACCAGACCAAGACACAGCCTTGGGGAAGTCAGCGCCTGGTGCCTGAGGAGGGCACTTCCCCTTCCTGTGGGACTGCTCCAGTACAACCATGTCATGGGAGTGCCAGCCTCCAGAGACCACACCCTGTGTCTCCTGTCCCTCCAGACAGTCTCTGTAGCTCTGCCCATAAGCACAGTTGCAGCCTCCAGGAGGAGATGCCATGACCTTCACCTTCACAGCCCTGATCTATATGGGTGAGATGTGGAGATGGGGAACAGATACTGTAGTCTAGGAATAACAATGCCACACAGCCCAGCACTGGTCCATCAGGAAACCCCAGGGTCTCAGGAGATTCTGCAGATGGCGGGGGGGGGGGGGGAGGGGGACTGTTTAGGCTTCAGGAATTAACTGCTTAAAAGGAACTCTCTTATAGGACTGATTCTGGGCCTCAGAATCCCAGTGCTGGAAGGTGAGTGAGTGTCTGCAGATGTCTTGACCTTCACTTCTCATCAAATCTTGGAGCCATGCCTGGGCAGTGAGGATGGAAAATAATGCATGTTTGCTGCCCCTGGGAATGGTTGGAGGGTCAGGTTTGTGGGCTGCAATCTGAGGATGACTGTCCTGGGTACCAGCTGCTCATTTCCTTGCAGGTGCTCTCCCTAAGCCTATCCTCATGGTACAACCAGACTTTGTGGTCTCTGCACAGACTACAGTGACCTTCTTGTGTGAGGGGACCACAGGAGTCAAAGAGTACAGTCTCTACAAAGATGGACACAAATATTTAAGGCACATAGAGATTCCACAGAATCCCAAGACCAAGACTGAATTCTCAATCGCAGAAATAGATCACCGCCATGCAGGGCGATATCGCTGTCAATATCAGACCCATGATGGATGGTCAGAGTACAGTGACTCCCTGGAGCTAGTGGTGACAGGTGAGAGGACACACAGGGTCCCCAGCCTCAAGACTGACTGTCAAAAAGTGTGTCTATTCACATGGCTATCTCCACCTCACAGCCATGGAGGATAATGACTGATTCATTCTTCAATTCTAGGAGTCTACAGTAAACCCAGCCTGTCAGCCCAGCCGAGCCCTGTGGTGACTGAAGGAGGGAATGTAACCGTCCAGTGTGTCTCAGGGCAGTCATATCACAGGTTTGTTCTGATGAAGGAAGGACCTCAGAAGCTCTCCTGGACACTGGACTCACAATATAACTCCCATACTAGAGAGTACCAGGCCCTGTTCTCTGTGGGCCCTGTGACCTCCAGCCAAAGGTGGACATTCAGATGTTACAGCTTCAACAAGAACAGTCCACAGGTGTGGTCAGAACCTAGTGACCCCCTGGAGCTCCTGGTCTCAGGTGAGGAACCCAGCCTTTCCTAGAATGATGCTGAAATGATACAGGTGCTCAGAGAGTCTTGGTGTGTGGTGTGTGTGAGGAGCCAGGGCTCCTGAGCCCATTGACACAGAGCATGGTAGAGAGTGGGACACAAGATACAGAATCCAAGGCAGACAGTGACAGCAAAGCCCAGGAGGTCCAGGACAGAGATGAATCCTTATGGGCCTTCTGTTACTCTGGATCAGCTCATGTACCATCCACAACAGCTCGGGGAACCCCACAGAAGAGAGGAGGAAGGGTTGCAGGAGCCAGAGCACTCAGGACATCAGGAGAACATGGACCACACAATCAACTAAGCAGGGATCATGAGGGCTCACAGAGACTGGAACAGCAACCATGGAGCCTGCACGGGTCTGCCCTAGGCTCTCTCAACACACGCTGTGGTCATTACCTTGGGTGTTTTGTTTGTTTGTTTGGTTTGGTTTTTTAGAGTCTCACTATGTAGCCTGTCTGTTCTGGAACTTATTCTGTAGACCAGGCTGGCCTTCACTCACAGAGATCTGCCTGCTCTGCCTTCTAAGTGCTGGGAATGAAGGCATGCGCCACCACTGCCTCACTAGCTTGGGGTTTTGTGTTCATAACAATAGGACTAGGGAAGTCTCTGACACTATCACCTGCACTGTGAGATCTTTTTCCTCCTACTGGGTTGCCTTGTGCAGCCTTAACACGATGGTGTGTGCCTAGTGTTACTGCGTGTTATTATGTCATGTTCAGGTAACATCTCTGGGAGGCCTGCTCTTTTCTGAAGGGACACAAACAAGCAGTGAATCTGGGGGAGAGGGGATGTTGGGAAGTTTCTGTCAGGATGTATTGTATGAGAGAAGAAGAAATTAAAAAGGAAAATGTGCCATCTGCTAGTGTGAATTTCTCTGGCCACTTTCAGACAAACTCACCTACTTCTCTCCTACTTCCTTGCAGGGACCCTCCACAAACCCACCATCAAGGCTGAGCCAAGCTCTATGGTCTCTTCCGGGAGTGCTGTGACCATCTGGTGTCAGGGGACCCTGGATGCAGAAATATGTGTTCTGCATAAAGAGGGAAGCCAAAAACCCTGGGGCACACAGACCCCAGAGAAGCCTGAGAACAAGGCCAAGTTCTCCATCCCTTCTGTGACACAGCAACATGGGGGACAATATCGCTGTTACTGTTACAGCTCAGCTGGCTGGTCAGAGCGCAGTGACACCCTGGAAATTGTGGTGACAGGTGAGGGGACAGTCAGGGTCTCAGCCCAGGCTCTGCTCTCAAGAATATTGCCCTCCCACAGCCTAGTCCTGGAGAACACTATGGCTGTGTGAGTCCATGGAACAGGCTGCCTCCTTCTCTCCTAGGAATCTACTACTACAATAAACCCAGCCTGACAGCCCTGCCCAGCCCTGTGGTGACCTCAGGAGGAAACATGACTCTCAAGTGTGTCTCCCAGGATGAATATAATAAACTCATTCTCACCAAGGAAGATCAGAAGTTACTCAGCTCTCAGAACTCACAGTATATACACAGTATTATGCAGTACCAAGCCTTGTTCTCTATAGATCATGTAACACCAGACCACAGAGGGACATTCAGATGTTATGGTTACTACAACCAAACTCCACACTGGTGGTCAGTACCCAGTGAGCCCCTGGAAATATACACCTCAGGTGGGTCAGCGCCATCATTGACCAATCTTTTTTTCACACCCTAAACCCTTTGCCATTGATCAGTCCCATTCTAGGAATGCTCACTACAATCCCTGCTTATGCAACACAGAATGGTTTCTGGTAGTCTAAAAGAGCATCTTAGGGAGTCCACAGACAGACATAAGATACTAGGCAGAAACCAGTCCCCAGCTGACAACCTCTGCTCATCACCCTCCATTTATCAGTATTCTCAGACCCTTGCTCTCAGTGTATCTATGACCCATGGTGTATCTATGGTAGGAGGCAGCCTTGGTGGAGTAAGTACAAATCCTGCTATACTTTTTTTCTGTTCAAAACAGATCCACATCCATAGCTCAACCCTACCAAATAGAATTTGTCATAAGAACCTGAACATAACAATAATCACATTAAGCAAAATAAAATCCAGCAGTCCCAGTCAAAATCTATTGCTTTGTGGAGTCTACAACATTTCTATTCAGGGTGAAATTGAGGAACTGAGAATGTATGGGTTCAGCCTAGTTTTGAGGGGTGACAGCTAAGAATGTCTTCTCCCTGCCATTGGTGTGCTCATCTGAACAAGAGAAGGTTTAGGGACAGGACCTCAGGGGACAATCCACCATGGACCCGTGAGTCTCCTAGAGTGATGGAAGAGCTGCACCACTCTCTCCTCACACTATAGCTGTCCTGTTTGTCTCGGTAACTACTGTTTGTAAAGAGGAGACAAGTAAGGGTTACAATGTCAGTCTTGGCATTTATACTTAGTGTGGGCTAGCCATGCCTTTGGGGAAATATTATGTGAAAGCCCAGAGATGTACAATATATTCTTCCCTGTTTCACACACACACACACACATACAACAAAACACACACACACACACACACACACACACACACACACACACACACACACTTCACATCTTATTTTGAGAGCCAGGACTGCAAACACTCTGCATGACTCTGCTCCACACCATTTTTTCCCACATGATATATGAAAGGAAAGAGATGTAGGACAATCTACATCAGAAGGATGAGCTCCTACCTGAACTGGACATAGAGAAGTTTCTTGGTCTGATGTGGGAAGGAACATCAGGGAAAGTTTATGAACAAGACACATGTTCTCAGTCTTAGCAGGAACTATATCTCATTTCTGAGACACTGTAAGTTCTTTTCTCCTTGACCAGCCCTAGTTAGTCCCTGGTACTCAGAACAGATCAGGGAAAGTCTCAGATCACAGGAGAGATGGGAGGTCTATGTGGGACAAGAGAACAAACACTCAGAAAAAAAATCATTTAGGAAATCATCCCAAACTGAGAATGTTGTCCACACAACCTCTTCTGAGCTAAACAGAGATACCACATTCAGAATGGCCCTGTGGCTGCTCAGTGTCATGACTCAGGGGTCAGTGCCTGGAATGTCTTGTCAATTTTTTCTACTCTGAATTTACTGTTTTCAGGGGTTTTCACAGTGGTCCTGAAGAATCTAATAAGAACTCCTAGTGGGAACAGAGACTGTCTCTGAATCTTTTACCAGCTTTGGGGACCCTACTCCTAATACTTGGTACTTTACCCCACCTTAATACATGGGGAAGTTCTCAGTCTTACCTCAACTATACATCATATGTTGTTGATGATCATGGGAGACCTGCCCTTTCCTAAACAGAAATGGAGGAGTGGATTCAAGGGTGAGAACAGAGGGATTGGGAGGAGTGACTGGGAAGAGTGGTGGGAACTGCAGCTGGGATGTAACATAAACAAACAAACAAATAAATAAATGTATTTTTAAAAGAATAAGAGAGGGAGCCCAGCTATAACAGTGAAAAGATTCATTCAAGACTTCATGAGCTTTTAGGATAAGAATTATTGGTATTTACAATAAATGAGAAAGTAGAATGCAGAAGAAACACCCAGCTCTCTTAAGCATGCACACATTCTATTTCTCTTCTTCTGTTCTCAGAATCAGTTGAGATTTTCAGTGCATCCCAGAACATGCCTAAACCCAACACAGTTGAACAAAGAGAATTTAAAGTCATAACACTGGAAACAGAGGCTCCAGGTTTTGTCACAGTAAGGCAGGGGACCTGGGTGGACATTTAGTTATCTTGGGAACATATAGTTATCTTGAGGAAATTTTGATCATCAGTAACCTCTGTAACTTCTTTGTCCACAACCACAGACTCAGAGATCCAGGATCACACAGTGGAGAATCTCATCAGGATGGGGTTTGCTGTCATGATCCTCATAGTCCTTGGGATTCTGGTCTTTGAGGCTTGGGGCAGCCAGAAGCGGGCCCAACGTGCAGCTGAGAAGTAATCAGAGAAGAAAGAAGTATACCTCAAGGTTCCAGAGTCTGGGAAATAAATGTGACAATCCCAAGAATTCTGTAAGAAAATCCAGTTCTTACACTGAGGAACTGGTGAGAGAATGTCCATGGAGCAAATGTGTTTTGGTGCAGAGTAACCTTGGGTGTGATGAGATCCTTCCTCAGCAATGAGTTTACATCCCTCCACCTACTGTGGGTGTTTGCTGACTGAACCAACTCCTTTATTGATCTATATAGTGAGGGAATATCCTGTCCCATCTGCCTGGCTTAGCTCCTCATTTCTGTACATTTTTTTCTCCCACTCCCATGTGTCATTTTAATAAATTGTCATATTCTCTGTGGCAGATGTGTGTCTCTCTATTGAATTAGAAATAAAGAATGTACCTCAATAACAAAAAAGACAAGGAAAGTCAGAGCCCAGAATTCAAAGTCACTCTGCCTATGATGTCTCAAAACTCTCTTGTGACCCTCCATCCTTTCAGTCTTCAACACATGTTCTTCATGGAGTTTCTCTTGAAATATAAAGCCAATGTTACCACACTGATGGAATATGGACTGTCCCACAAGACAGTGTGGGCAGGACTTTGACAGTGTTTTCTTAACACAAATTTCTGATTTGTAGCAATTGCTAACCACTGTAAATAACCCCATCAAAGAAACCTTCACAACAGCAAAGTAGTATCACAGGTGTGAGGGTGGTGAGTCTTGAATGAAATTGGTGTGTTTTTCATTGCATTTTCCAATGCCTATTTCTCATATATGAAAAAGCAATTGGCTTGCAGATCAATCATCCCAGATTCACCTTGCTAGAAAGACTTATCATACAATGATTAATAATTTCTACATAGACAATCATGTTATATTCACACAATGACAGTGGTATTTATTTCTCTCTCTCTCTCTCTTTTATCCTATACTTCTGTTTTTGTATTAGCTAAGTCTTCAAGAACAAAACTAAAAATGTGTGAAGAGAGGTGACTCTTAACTTCAAGACTTAATGAAAAATTTCTGCTTTTTTACAATTCAGTATGATACTAACATCGGTATTTTGATACATTAATTAGTCTGACTCTGGAGGGTCTCTGTGACTAATTTCCTGTGACTGTTCATGATAAATGGCTGTGGGACACTGACAAATACTAACTCTTCATCAAAATCTGCCTCCATTATATATGTTTTTAATTTTAGCCCTGTTATTATCATTAATACTATATGGTTTACAATGTTGGATGGGATTTACATGAATGATTAAATTCTACTTTTTCAGGAGGTGTTCTTTTCATTTTATAACACATTCTCATGGCTAACAGCAGGATATCATCTAAAGAACTCACATTTAGTAAATGTTTTTTACATTGTTAACATCATAGAATACTTAGTAAGGACTCATGAATACAATGTCACAGATAACTTGCTCTTCAGGACTGAATCTACAGGATGCAGGAATGATATTTTTGTAGATTTTGCAGCTGTGTTCATGGGAGGTTTTAGCCTATAATTTGTTTCTTCTAATTTCTTTTTCTTGATTTACAATTAGGTGATGCTGTCTTTACAGCATGGATTAGCTTACAAGTTCCATTCTCTGACCTGAATGTCCAGTTAATAAGGTAGCCTGTACTCAATTTCTCTCTCTGCATAAGCATATCCTTTTGTTTGGTTTTTGTTGTGTTATTGGTTTTTTTCAAGACAAATTCACTCTGCACAGCCCTGGCTTTCCTGGAACTCACTATGAAGACCTGGTTGTTCTTAATCTCACAGATATCTGCCTTCCCTTGCCTCAGAAGTGCTGAGTTTAAAGGAATGTGCCACCAGAAATACAGCTGAGCAGGTCTTAGGAGACTACACTTGTCTACGCCATCAATACACCACCTCACTCTGTCCTCATGGAAAATGTTACCTGGTCCTGTCATAGTTTCATATGAATCATGTAGGACCACAGAGCGAGGAAATTTGTCCTGGTCCTGAAACATGATGCCTAAAATAAATCTAGAAATTGATACTCTGATAGTTACTACTTTGGAGGTCAAGGGAAGATGTACAAGGAACTGGCATGCTACGTGACACCACCCAGCCCAGACACTCTAAGGTCCTTTCTACTCTGTGCACAACACTAGGTTACAGGAAGTTATGCAACATGGTGAGGGGAACAGGTTGCTAATGGAAGCATGAGCAGAATCTATTGTCTCTGCCTCAGGAAGAAATGGTTGTCCTATCTTCAACCATTACCAATACTCCCTAATACTTCAGACACTTCTACATGAAGCTGTCAGGGAGGAATGAGCAACACCAAAGTGAACCAGAAGAGAAAGGGCTGGATGGATCCAGCAAAGATGCCCAGTATCTGTGAAATTATAGACCTCCTCCTATACCTAAGTCAGCAAAATACATTCTGGCATCAGATGCAAGTGACATGTCAGGAGTCTCAAACTTTGCTTCCATGTGTTGTCCTCTGAGAGGTACCATTAGGTTCTGCATCTCTTAGATTCATTAATCAAGAATGTGCCCCACAGTCAGGACTAAAGTGTAATCTGATCAAAGCACATCCTCAGGTGAGGTTCCCTATTTCACAGGTGACTTTAGTCTACCTCAAGATGAAAAAACTAACCATTGCACTCTCCCACCCTGATTCATATTCTCAGAAATAAGAATCTATATATGAATCCTCCCATGCCACTGAACTAGTTGATTCTCACACTAACCCTGAAAGACAGGGCACTGCCTCACTGTACCCAAAGAGGGGTGGATATAGATTAATACCATCTTCAGTTCGAAAGTCAGCAAATGATATTCTTGTATGTTACAGAGCAGCCAGATTATTTGATTCCCTGAGCATTAGTGCTGAGGGCATTGAGACATTATCTGCAGTGTGATATCAGGAACTGTGGCCCAGATAGAAAAGTAACAGAGGGAAAAGAAACAGAGTCAGGAAGTGTAGAAGAAGAAAGGGAGCAGGCAGGGCTTCCTGTGCCAGAAATGAGGAAGTCAGAAGGGTATGGAAATTGCCAGTTAGAAATTACAAACCCAGGCAAGGAGGGAAGTCAGCTTCCCCAGAGTCATCTAGGGCTTGCATAAGTCTTTGGAAACCTGCTCTGTCACTATCTGTGATGGCCATGGTTAATGATGCAATCAATCTCAGGACTGAAGAGCCTTATTCAGGTCCTCCATCCTTCCATTCCATTCTGATAATAACCAAACAGTCCCAATCTGAGCTGTTGTGTTACTGTCCCTGGGACATCAGCACAGCCCAAGTGCAGTGAAGACTCAAGACATCTGTCTATACTCTTGATTCATCCACCATCTGTAGCACTCTGGCCTCTGTCCACACTTCATCCTTTACTCAATACACTTTATCTTCTGCTCTGGTCCCTACCTTCCACCATGCTGATAATATCCCAAAGGCTCTTCTTCCTCCAGTGTCACAGAATCCTTTCCTGATGTGCACAATCAGGAGAGCTAATCTGTCCCCAGCAAACCTATTCTTCCACACAAAAATTCAGATGAGGACACAAGCTGCATCTAATACACACACACACAGAGAGAGAGAGAGAGAGAGAGAGAGAGAGAGAGAGAGAGAGCAGAGACAGAAACAGAGGCTTACAGAGGCCTATAGAGATATACACTGAGAGAGAGAGAAAGAATGTGATAGAGAGAGAAAAAAATAGACCCTTCTAGCACTAAAATTCCTGAACCTCTCACACTTGCTTTCCTAGGACATAAGAAACTAGGAATACCACTGCAGCCTCTGAACACTGATGTTGACAAAGAAATGAGCTTATGTTGACCCATTGAATGGATATATATTAAGGAGCTCAGGTCCTTGTCAGGGGCACACTGGAAAATCACAGCTTTCTACAATGGTGGACACATTGTGTGGATTCAGATTACTACTGGAGACTGGTCACAATTTAGTGCAAATAGGTTCCTTCTACCATCAGCTTTCAATAACAATTGACTCCCTGGAGCAGCAACATATATTCCTTTGCATAAACATTTGCCTTATTTAAAGATGAAAGCACAGATCATATCCATTGCACAAGGGTAGGATGGAGTCACAGCACTCTGGAAGTGTTTCACATTTCAGAATGGTTGTTGGTCTTCCTTGATCAATAAGCACTCCTAAATGGGTCTTACACTCTGGTCAGGCCTGGACTCCACCCATCTTCAATGCAGCCTCAACCTTTGACTCACTTGACTTCCACTGTTAGAGAGACTTCACTCTCCTTCTATGGAGCTCCCTCATGTGTAGAAAGCTGCCACTAATTTACCCATCACTGGCACTTTTGCAAATCTGTCTCCTTCAGTCCAAAGAAGGAACAAGTTGGTGACACCAGTCACTCTCTGTCCCGGGACTAAGTGGATGTGACATGTTCCCAGTGGTTAATAATCACTACATGGGTATTAGGAGGAAGGAGCAATTCTTGCACTAAACAGAGTTCTGGAAGGAAGGGTTTGTCTCCACATGAACTGTAGTCATGTGCTCAGTGCATCTCCATGGCTTTACAATCCCTGGAAAAGCAACAGCCTGTATCTTTACAAAAGCATCTTCAAGACCAGGACCATAACTAGTTGTCTTAAGAAGCCAAGTGAACTCTAAATGATCAGGTTGAAGAAATGAAGGACACACATGCAGAGATTCTAAGACAGAAGAAGCAACCACCTCTCCAACACTGGAGAGATTTGATCCCCTCAGACCAGGGAAGGAGACACTGGGGTCAGAGTAGGTTCTGATTGTGGGAGCATCTGGACTTACCTTTGCCTTCTCCTGCTTCAGAAAGCCTTGGCAGGAAGATAGCTTGTTCCTGACAAGTATCTCTCCCTCCCATCATGTCTTAAGGTCTTTAAATTTCCAAAACTCTTTTTTAAGAGCCAGGAGTTTCCTTCAGCACCCTCCTGCTTGGGACTCCCCAGAGAGCAGAGCTCATGGGTCTCAAAACATGATCAAATCAGTGGTGGGACTAAATACCTGAGATGATGTGACCAACACACTCAGAGAAACACATTCTGCCCCTGACCAACTCAGCACATAAACCAACCAATCCCTGAGCAGGAAAACCAATCAATCCCTGAGCATGAAATCCAGCCAATCTTTGATCATGGTAATTCCCTTAACAAAGGGGAGCAGAGAAATAACATCTTTCACCAGATCAGGAGCAGAGCTGCTACATGTCCTCAGGTAAACTCCCTTAGCAGAGTGGAGCAGAAAAATAATGTCTCTCCTAGAAGGGAGCAGAACTGCTACATTCCTGTGGGGAAAACATCCCCCACAAGAACAGAGGTGTAAGTGTTCCAGAGAAGCTAGGAAATAACGAGGACCCTGAGGGGGACTTATGGATCACATTGGGAAGGAGAAACAGAGGAGATCTCCATGAATAAACTGGGGATGTGGAGGGGCAATGGAGGGGAGAAGATAAGGGATGAGATCATGAGAGAATGAGAAGGTTGAGCTAGGGGACAGACAGAGTGGGAGAGCAATGAAAGAGTTATCTTGATAGAGGGAAACATTATGGGACAAAGGAGAGATCTAGTCCTAGGGAAATTTCCAGGAATCCACAAGGATGACCCCAGATTAGACTACTAGCACCTGGCCTACCCTGGTCAGATTAGTGAATACCCTAACTGTAATCAGAGCCTTCATCCAGTAATTCATGGAAGCAGATGCAGAGATCCACAACCAAGCACCAGGTCAAGCTCTGGGAGTTCAGTTGAAGAGAGGAAGAGGATTATATGAACAAGAGGGGGTGTGAAGATCATGATGGGGAAATCTACAGAGACAACTGAACCAAGTTCATAGTAACTCACATACTTTAGACCGACAGCTGTGGAACCTGCATGGGACCAGACTAGACCCTCTGCATACGTAGATAGTTGGACAGCTGGGTCTGTTTGAGGGGCCCCTGGCAGAGTGATCAGGATCTATCCCTGGTGCATGAGCTGGCTTTTTGGATCCCATTACCTATGATCAGACACCTTACTCACACTTGATGAAGCAGGGAGGGGCTTCACCCTGCCTCAGCTGAATGTACCAGGCTTAACTGTCCTGACATGGGAGAACTTACCCTTTTGGAGGAGGGTATGAGAGGTGGGTCAGGGGTGGAATGTGGGGTAGGGGAATGAGAATGAGATGAGAGGGGGATCTGTGGTTGATATACAAAATGAATTAAAAATGAAAAAAGATGCCGGGCGGTGGTGGCGCACGCCTTTAATCCCAGCACTCGGGAGGCAGAGCCAGGCGGATCTCTGTGAGTTCGAGGCCAGCCTGGGCTACCAAGTGAGCTCCAGGAAAGGCGCAAAGCTACACAGAGAAACCCTGTCTAGAAAAAACCAAAAAAAAAAAAAAAAAAAATAAAAAAAGAACAGAGGTGTAGGTATTGCCTGGCTTCTGCCATCCAGGATAATTTTTCCTTCAGAGCTTAGGTATTGCCTGTCTTCCACTGGCCAGGATACTTTTCTCTTTAGAGCTATAGGTATTGCATGGCTTCTGACAGCCAGGTTATATTTCTCTTCAGAGCTGTAAAACTTAAAGATATAGTCTGGCTTATGTTGGCCAGAATATATTTCCCTTCAGAGCTGTAAAACTTACAGGTATAGCCTGGCTTTTGACAGCAAGGATACCTTTCCCTTCAGAGTTGTAAAACTTACAAACATACCTGAGCTGTGTATTTCCTTGGGTTCACTGGGCCTAGACCACATATAGGGACTTCTTTGTGGCCATAACATCTAAACTTCCCACTATACCTGGTTGTCACAGGACCCATATGGAAAAGATCCTAGCACTTCCCAGGAGAGATACATATTGTGAGTCCAGGAGCTTGGAGAATACCCCATCTTCTGTGGTCAAAATGAACCTGTCATATCTCTCCCATGAGACAGAACTGGAGTGCCATGCTCCTTCTTGAGGCCACCACAGAGCTGGACAGGGCTGAAGAAGAATCCTACAAAGAAGAAATTAGCATGTTATATGTGCTCATACAGCCTACTTCATCCTTAAGAGTTTCCCTATGGGAGGAAAATACCCTTGAGAACAGACCCCTTTCATGAAGTTAGGGACTTGGTCTGGAAACCTAATGTGTCCTCTTTTCTGTCCCCACCACAAGATAGGAAGACACACAGAGTGTATGTAGCCTTTAGGTGGTGGGATCTCCCTCCTATCACAGGCTGTCCTTTCATCAGCCTCAAAGGAAAAGAATTGCCTTCTTTGGCCAACTGTCTTTGGTTTCCCAAATGCTTCAGCTCAACAAGCATCTAGATTATTATTTGTAGAAGGAGTTTCATGAAGCACAGACAGTGATCAAACTCATGATGATCCTCCCTCAGCTTCCTCTGTGCCGGGATTATGGGCCAGTGATGAGCTAGTCTTTTCTCACAGAATGAGCTTTTCTGTGGAATCTTCTATATCAGTCTGAATGATTTTCATGTCATCAATGGCCAGGAATTAGCAATTAATGTCCTAGTTTCTTCCTGAGAAGTAACTTCCTAGCTGAGAGTGACCTAGGGGTGGCCATTTTCCCTCAGAGCCTCCATGTCAGTCTTCTTCGCTCATTCATCCAGACCATCCTCACTGTGTTCTGTGGTCCTAATCACAGCCAGACTGCTCCCCAGCTGTTAAGTTGTTTTGAAGACATTACATGAATTTTCCTGGAGACACATAAACACTGCGTACTCATCCAGATGGGGCATAACTAACAGAAACAGTGACACAACTCCACCACGCCAGGCCTGGTGAAGGAGTTAGTTTTGTTTTATAGACATGAAAGATGAATTAGCATATGTTTAACATGCACATCACTGAAGAAAAGATTTTCCCCAGAAACCTTTAACTGCCTATCTGCTATGTGTCCTTAGGGAAAGGTATCATCTCCTGGGATTCTACATGAAAGAACACCTTAATGGGCCCAATCTTATATTCATCACCTTTAGGCCATCATAGGGACTAGGAGTTCAAGAAGGCAAGTGTCATCCCTTGCCTGCAGGACAGCATCCCACAGCAGGGGAAAATGCAATTGATGCTTCAGAGCAGATAGCAAAGCAGAGAGAGAGAGAGAGACAAACCACATGATTTTACAGCTCACAGGGAGCTTCTATCCTGGAGAGGAGCACAGAGGAGATACACAGGGAGATAGGGAGGGAAATGGGGCTCTTTTCATGGCACTCTGGTTTTATGTTTCCTTTGCCAAGTTGTATCCTGTGGTCCCTCCTCCACTTCTTATTAACACAAATCACTCCATCTCCCAAGAAGCAACGTTCTCATCCATTCTTGTCTCTTTGGTATGCCATATTTCCCCATAAGATTGAATACCCTTGATATCTATTTTTTTCAATTATTCTCATCTTCTATGTCTATGTATTTATTTGTATCTGCTTTCTTGTACCAAAATGTTGCTCCTCTGCACCACACTACAGCTCAGTTGATTATGTTTGCATCCAAGGACCCCTTGTTATGATCCGGCAGTACACAAATCCAGTGTTGGGGCTCATGCCTATAATCTAAGCATTCAGATGATGGTGGCAGGACAATCATTTATGCCACACAGTGTGTGCATTTAATATCAGCCTGGGACACATCAGACCATGTCCAAGAACAGACAAGTGAATGAACAAACAATCAGACACCTATACTGTACAGGTAATCCCTAACTTTTCCTCATATCCACTTCTAAGGAGACATGATTGCTGTGGGATAGTCTGTATGTCAATTTGCTCTGATTGGTCAATAAATAAAACACTGATTGGCCAGTGGCAGGACTAACAGAGAGGAGAATTGAGAGAACAGGAAGGTGGGGGGAAACACTGACAGCCGCCGCCATGACAAGCAGCATGTGAAGATGCGTAAGTCATGAGCCACGTGGCAAGGTATAGATTTATAGAAATGGGTTAATTTTAGATATAAGAACAGTTAGCATGAAGCCTGCCATGGCCATACAGTTTGTAAGCAATATAAATCTCTGTGTTTACTTGGTTGGGTCTGAGTGGCTGTGGGACTGGCTGGTGACAGAGATTTGTCCTGACTGTGGGCAAGGCAGGAAAACTCTAGCTACACATGCTCATGCTCTTTCAGACACAGCAGCACCCAAGCCCTTGCATCTTATTCATCCTTGTGTCTGGTCATACACAGTATCACACATAGTGTTTCTTTCCTAATTATTCACAGATACTTGTTTTCTCTGACCTGAGAGGATGTGATGAGCTAACCCTGTGAGTCAGTCATACTTTCACTCAGGAGTCTAAAGTTTCATATCTAATTTATCGTTTATCTTAACCAAGGAAAATTATAACTATCTAGTTTTTAACTACATCAAAGACCTCAGAAGGATATACTATTACCTAAGTAAACAGGAAGTGCATTGTAAGCAACTTTCAAAAATCTAGAATGACAGAGACAGCTGGCTGCCTGGACAGTCACCTAAAGTTCTTCTGCAATATTGGGACATCCATTTTCAGCCCATAGGCCTAGAGTCTCAGTCATTTTTTTTCTCTGTGTCCTGTAGAATGTCTGGTAGTTTCTTCTGCCCAAGCTGAACCTGAAGGACCATCACTTGAAAAGTTCAATGGTCACCTTCCTATGGGTCCTGCATGTCCATTTGATACAACATTTTGTCAAGCAGTCCAGGCAAGAACAGTTTCTTGCCCAAATGGCTATTTTTGCCAAGAAGAAGATAAATTCCATATGGACTGTCTTTGATGCCCATCATCTTCCTTGAGGTAATTGGTCCTGGCAGAAGCAGACATGTCTCATTGTCCAGAAAAGTCTAAGTTTTTAAAACATTTTAAAGCTGGCATGGTAGTGCATACCTTTAATTCAGCACTTGGGAGGCAGAGGCAGGTGGATCTATGTGAGTTCGAGGCCAGCCTGGTCTACAGAGTGAGATCCAGGACAGGCGCCAAAGCTACATATTCTGTAGGTCTTTGAAGTGTTTGAAGATTACCTACCTAATTGAAATATATATATATAATATATATATATATATATATATATATATAAACTTGACTGTAAGTTTGACTATCATAGAAGACTAATTATTAATCTGTATTTCTTTTTTTTTTCCATCACAGGCAATTTATTATGTTCTATTCATTCACAGTTAATACAGAAAATACTTGGAAACATTTCCATATAATGTTTGACACAGAAATCATCAAATAGAAGTATACAATGTTGACAGGAGGCAGTACATTTATAATTTATAACCCCAAATGTATTTATAAATTAGAAATGGAAAGATCTACAAATGAAATTATGAAGGTTCACCAAAGTCATTTAATCTGTCAGTTTCTCATTCGTTTTTATGTCTTAATAATATTCTATTGTATGAATAAGCCACATTTTATATCTCTCCAGTATTTGATAGCTATTTGAGTTGTTTTAACTTTTTTACTATTAGCAACACACTGCTGTAAACCTTCTTGTACATGTTTCATAGGTGCACATTTTCAGTAGTTTGAGGATATATTCCTAAGGGTAGAATTGTTGAGTAACAGAGTAACAATGTTTTGCGTTTTGACCAACCACCAAACTGTTTTTCCAAAATGGCACACCATTTTACAATCTCACCAAATCCTTGTTTTTAAGGCTCTGATTTTTGTACAAAAGCATTCAATCATTCTGTCAGACCAAACCAGGAAAAGTAAGCTATAGTTCAGAGCTGTTCTATTCCATTTACTATGCAAAGCCATTTTTGGCGTTTGCAACTCTCAGCCCTTTTGAGTATTCTTGCAGTGTTCACCTTTTCCTCCACCACTTTTTTTTTTCATCTTTTTTTTTCTGGTTTATTTCTATCTATTACAAATGTATAAAAAATCCTCCATCAACGCTGCTGATAGCAGCAGAACCTTGAAAAATATACCTTTGGTTTGCCTCAGAAAAGGAACACATATTGCACTGTAAAGTTTATAAAATTGGCGCAAAACATTGTGATAATGTTACAATACCAGTTTTAAGAGTTCAGTGACTAATGGGGAGCCGATGGGATACATGCAGAACTGTGAAAGCGATCTCACTTAGCCAGCTGTACACGTAGACTGTAAATCTACATTCAGATCATTTCTGAACTAAGACTTGTGGTGGTAATCTAATTGTACTGAAATATTATTTTGATTGTATGTTAATAAATAAAGTTGTCCGGGGGTCAGAGCTATTAGAGCCATAGCAAGAGTGTGGCGGTGGTGGCACACGCCTTTAATCCCATAGATATCTGTGTGTTCAGGGTCAGAGCTATTAGAGCCATAGCAAGAGTGTGGCGGTGGTGGCACACGCCTTTAATCCCATAAGATCTCTGTGTGTTCAGGGATACAGTCAGCATTGGAGACATATGCCTTTAAGACCTAGGGGGCTGTACATTCAGACAGTGACGAGGCAGTCATGTGTTTGGGTTTACAACCAATGAGAAGGCAGAACGACATACTATAAAAAAACGAACCGACAGGAAGTAGCTCTCTTTTCGCGAAGCTGGGACAGCAGGAGGAAGGGTGAGATTTTAGCTCTGAGCTCTGACCTCTCGGCTTTCTCTTTTACATTGTTTCTGTGTTTCTTATTTAATAAGACGGTTGGTTACATCAATATCTGGCGCCCAACGTGAGCAATTTTAAGAATACGACGCCCACATTCCCAAAGAGGTGGTGTGGGGCGGGTGGTTTTTTGGTCTTTTTTAATGGGTTTTGGGTCTGGGATAATTTTCAGTATTTAGGGGGGTTGGTTACAAGTTATTGTCAAGGGTTAGGAAAAAGGCTAAGCAAAGGAGATTAGATTTAAGGTTCTTGTTTAAAAAAGAAAAAGAAAGAAAGAAAAGAAAAAGACAATTACTAATTTTAAATACTTTACATTGGATTGGATTGTTTTATATTGTATACAAATTTGAAATTGATATTGTTAGAAAAATGCTATATGTATATTTCTAATTGTATTTATTCCATCCATTTAACAATGTAATGCAAATTTCTGATCCTTGAATGTTATTATTATCAACTATTAGGATATAAAGAAATGAAAGCTAGTAGTTAGACATTATCATAGAACTTGTAGTCATATTAGATATGTTTTAAAATTGAGCAGAGATGTTTTAGACAGGTCATCTTCAAACCCTTCAGAGATCTACAGAATATGGCATTTAAAATGTTTTAATAACTTAGAAAATTTTTCTTTTTTGAGACATGTCGGCTCCTTGCAGTACTCATCTACTTTAGAGAAAATATGGGCATTGAAGAAACTGTATATGGAGTCAACTTTCATTCTGGCAAAAGTTAGCCACTGGACAACAAAGTATCCTCGAATCAACAGGACAAAATGGACAGACAGGTCACGAAACAAGGGACTACTGATTCTTGCCAAAACAAGTGTGATTATGGCTTTATCAAAAGGCATCTTCTGAGGCCAGGACAATATGGCCCCATCCCTGAAGTGGCCTTCGCATCCGGAAAAGGTACAGTGCCCTTTTCTTCGAAGGCAGCTTAACAGGCAGAGGGCCGATGGATTCTGTTGTACAATGGAACAGCAGCTGAAAGCTCATGCCTCTCAAAAGTAGACTGGCATTTAATAGAGGGATGTGGAGAAGAAGGGGATGCTGAGAGAAGCCATATATACACAGCCAAGAAGAATGGACAGCTGAATTAAAAAACTGTCAACAATTTCCAGAATTTAAAATCCTGAATCATGACAGGACACTAGTGGAATTCAGGTGTTTCTGGTACGTGGACTGCTCTCACCCAATGTGAGGTTGAACTGTTGACCTTGTGTACATCCTACTTCACAAATGAGTCTGTCAGATACACTAAGCCTATAGGCTGAAGATGATGCCCCAACACTGCAGAGAAACCTCAGGTGACTGTCCAGGCAGCTGGCTGTTTCTGTCAACTCACAAAATTTTTTGGAAGTTGCTTGCATGCACTTCCTGTTTTTAATTTTGTTAGCTAATATTATTCCCTTCTTGGGTCTCTGAAGGAGTTGAAGATTAGTTAGTTATGGTTGAAGATTAGTTAGTTATAGTTGAAAATTAATTAGGATAGAAAGTACATTAGATACATCTTGGAATTACCAAAATAGGATAGATAATGGAATTATTTTCTCTGATTTGTCAAATACCTGTTTAGGTATTTATACTTGTATATATTGTATATAGTTATTGTACTTTTGTATATAGTTTTTCTTTTGTTAGTTACAACCTTTTGCTTTATTTTTCTTTTTATTAAAATAGAAAAGGGGAAATGTGGTGGTAATCTAATTGTACTGAAATATTTTGATTGTATGTTAATAAATAAAGTTGTCTGGGGGTCAGAGTTATTAGAGCCATAGCAAGAGTGTGGCGGTGGTGGCACACGCCTTTAATCCCATAGATATCTGTGTGTTCAGGGTCAGAGCTATTAGAGCCATAGCAAGAGTGTGGCGGTGGTGGCACACGCCTTTAATCCCATAAGATCTCTGTGTGTTCAGGGATACAGTCAGCATTGGAGACATATGCCTTTAAGACCTAGGGGGCTGTACATTCAGACAGTGACGAGGCAGTCATGTGTTTGGGTTTACAACCAATGAGAAGGCAGAACGACATACTATAAAAAAAACGAACCGACAGGAAGTAGGTCTCTTTTCGCGAAGCTGGGACAGCAGGAGGAAGGGTGAGATTTTAGCTCTGAGCTCTGACCTCTCGGCTTTCTCTTTTACATTGTTTCTGTGTTTCTTATTTAATAAGACGGTTGGTTAAATCTATAGGAAGATGTTATAATAAAATTGTTATAACTACAAATTTTTGAGAATGCTTTTCCCATTCAAAATGGGTATCATACACCAGTAGTAAGTTCTAGATTATGAGGTAATTTGCAAAACAAAAATAAATGTGTTTTTTTTTTATTTTGTACTTTCATTACTTTATGAGTTCATAATACTATACATTGTGTCCACTGCCACAATTTTGTCTCTTAACCGTACCACTAAAATGAAACATGTAAAGTCATATGTGAAAAATGAGTCAAAAGGCGTGGCTGGATGTGCAGATGGGGCATATGTTCACAGTGGATAAGAAAAATAATTTTTTATCCTATCTTTCAGTTTCCCATAAAAAGATACAGAAGTTAATATTTATTTATACTTAGCATTTATGCTATATTAACTCTGTCTGAATATGCTTGATTTAGAAGTAAATATACATAAATTGGTTCAGCAAGATCTAACTTGTTGCAATAGATTCATAGTAAAATAATTTCTAGCTGCATAGAAGAACTACTGAGAAAGAAATCACAGGATTTCATTTTCTTCCATATCCTTCTTTTGAGAGGTTCCATTTAATCATCTATTCCTTTATTACTGATACATATGTTAATCTGTACTGTATCAATTTGCATTTATTTGTAGATTGCTGTTGATAAAATACTTCTTAATGTTGTGTAAATGTACATTTACTTTTCTATCTTCAGAACTCTTTGAAATTACATGAGAGACAAGTATTTAATTCACTCTATGTGCCACTAAGCTTAAACAAGTGTTGAATGAAAGTTCATTAACCTTGGAAAGTCTTTACCATCTTACACAGAAACTGTAAGGGAAAAGAATGCTTGGACCTTAGAGATACTATAATATTCTACATTAAATAATGACAATTGCAAAATATTAGGTGAATAAAATTTAAATAACATCTCTGAACTTCAAAATGTTACTCACTAGTAAAAAGATGAATTCAATTGATGGGTAAAATGTAGATTAAAACATACATGGTTAGTCAGTACCATCACCACAGTTTCCGCAAAGATTGAATTAAAAGAATCATGTATCAAAGATAGGGAAAAATTCTTAACATACAAAATATGATACAATCAAACTATGTTTACGTCTTAGATACAAATTTAAATCTAAGAATAATAATTTTAAACATTATTCAGTTAGGAGAATCAGATACCCCTTTAAATTTGTAGAGAAGTGAAAATTACTATTAAGTTTATGGATGACATATTTAAATACATAATCAAACTTTGTTTCATCATTTATACTTCCAATAATTTACTAAAGAATTTAAAAATGTTTCCTTACAAAAATAGTTACAAACACAAAGGTAATGCATGGTATATAACATATGTGCACTTATTATAGAGAACATAGGCTCAGTGAAATCCCCTGAGAACCAAGCCTCATGACCTGATTTTGAATCTCTGAGACTTACCTAGTGAATGAGAAAACTGATTCCTGAGTGCTTTCCTTAAATGAACTGTGGCATTCCCACAAATAAATATACATAATAAAATTAACGTTTGGGGGGAGTATGGACTATATGACAGTGAAAAAAAAATATAGCTCAAAATTTGTGAAAATATCTACTTAAAACTATGTATTTTAGCCAGGCGATGGTGGTGCACACCTTTAATTCCAGCACTCGGGAGGCAGAGGCAGGCAGATCTCTGTGAGTTTGAGGCCAGCCTGGACTACCAAGTGAGTGCCAGGAAAGGTGCAAAGCTATACAGAGAAACCCTGTCTCAAAAAAAAAAAAAAGAAAAAAGAAAAAAAGAAGAAAAAAACATGTATTTTATAGAACATGTAGCTGATTTTATAACTTAGAGCTGCTGTACCAAGCTAAAAGTGTTACCCAAAAGCAAAATAAATGAAATATAAAAAGGCTGTATCTATAGTAAGTGATAGTGTTTAAAGAACAGATAGAATGATCTGTTCTTTAAAGCTATTTATATTATTTATAGATAGTACAAGATCTTTAAGTAAATTAGGTTTGATATTTTTGTTATAAATTTAATTAAATTCAGAAATTAGGTGATACTAATAAGCATTAGAGAAGGTTATATCTAATAAATGTTTTAATGAGAGAAATGTATTAGATGTATTATAGAAAACTGGTCATTGATTTTTAAAGCATATTTTATAGACATTCAGCAATCCCATAGACAAGTGTTCATTTGTAGGTATTTTTAATAATAGATGCCTTCTTATTTTTTATAGACTAAGATAAATACACAATTCTTGCTCCATTTATTCTCACCTATTTTCAAACTGTTTCTGTGATAAACACATCCATTAGTTCGTTTTTAGTTAAACCACACAAACAGAAAGGACATAGGGAAGATTATGCAAATGTGGAGATAAACACTCCCCATAACTTAAACTTAAAAAGCAATGAAAGCAACCCAAATAAAGCCATGTTATGACACTTTAGAGACACCAGGATTAGACAACCTCCACTACAAAGCTACAATGTACAGCGAGGACCTCCTGGAAAGACAAATGAAGCATATTTTGGAGGGAAAAAAAGAGTTACAGCTATCAACTTCTGTGTTTATTAAAATCGCAACATTTAAAGCATTTCTGATAAAAGACTGAAGGTCTGATTCGTTCACATGCCATGGCCACTGTATCAATTCTATAATCCTACTTCAGATGTTTTGGGATTTTTCTACCAGTAATTTTAAGTATACTGGATGCTCAACTATCTACACTTCTGCTTACGTATGTATTTTTTATGTACTCATGACACTATACAAAGCTTTTTCTTCAGCATTTGTTCTATGTCTGACAGCAGCTCAGGTTGTTAATGCATTTGAAACAGTACTCTTAAAACAGTTTTCATTGCATTCCTTTTATCCTGTGTTGGGGTTTTGGTGGACTGTGAGTGTGGGCAAAGACGTGACCATGGGTGTCAGAGGAGGACTTGCTAGGCTAAGGTCTCTCTTTGCAGCATGTGTGTCCCAGAGAACAAACTCGGATCCTCAAGCTTGCTGCAAATGCCTTTTTGTGTTGAGACAACCTGCTGGCCCTTGAAGTGCTTGGAGGTAAAGAGAGATGGTTGACAAGTTGTAAATTCTTAACTGTTGTATAAAAGGAAGTTTGTCCTACAATTTCTAATATTTAGCAGTGGATCCTATAAAGTCTCCAAAGAGCATAGCCCTAGGAGAAAACTCTCTAAGCTGTGGTAACCTAGAGAATTCCTCTGAACCCACTAACAAGTCTATCCATGAAAAGGGGGGAAATCAATGATACGACATTATGTAAAAGGCAAACTTTTCCAAAAAGTAAGGTCTGGGATTATCAAACCTTTAGGAGGGAAGATGGAAGGATGAACAGGGAGGGTAGAATAGAATTTGGAGTTTTGGAACTAATAATGTTTATATCTCATACATTTTTCAAGTACTCAGATTAAACACAATAAACAGTGGGTCCTAGTGTGAACCAGTGGACATTAATTAATAATAAGAGAGCAACTGATAAATGTGACACATTATATCAAAAATCCTGGAAAATTTATCCCAACAACACTCTATAATATTTGCTGTCTCATAATTCCCTGATATGGCTGTGTTTAGTAATGGGATTATCAAGGCATGGTGGTTTGAATGAAAATGGCCCTCATAGTCTCTTACAGAATGGCACTATTGGGAGGTGTGGCCTTTTTTGGAATGGGTGTGGCCTTGTTAGAAGAAGTGTTTCACTGGGGGTGAGCCTTGGAATTTCCGAAGCTCAAGCCAGGCCCAGTGTCGCTCTCTCTAACTGCTACTTGCTGATCTAGACGTAGAACTCTCAGCTACCTTTCCAGTACATTGTCGGCCTGTGTGACACCATGCCTCCCACTATAACATAATGGACTAACCCTCTGCACCTGTAAGCCAGTCCCAAAGAAATGTTTTCCTTTATAAGAGTTGCCGTGGTCATGATGTCTCTTCACAACAATGGAAACCTTAACTAAGAAACAAGGCATATTCTCCAAAATAGAAATATAGAAGTACTTACAGAGGAGAATTAGTGGGCAATAAATAGTATAGAGAGCTGCAATTGGTTCTGAGGTTATACATCTTCTATTTTTTCATCAACAAGAGGGCAGTCATCTCGTAGATGACTTAGATCTTTATTTTCAAGGACATGACAACTTGAATGTCATAGTGTCTATGGTCATTTATGATGATTGACACAGAAGTATCAAAAAGGAATGAGTAGAATCACCTCTAGTCCAGCAGCATATCTTCTTCCCCTTGTGTCATAGCAGCCGGCATTTTCTCATGATAGCTGGAGTGAATAATCAACAAGAGAACAATGAACCCTTTTGTTGCTGGACTTTTTACTATTGGTTAGAAGGCAGACTTTTAAGATCACTCTTATTTAAAGCCTCAGCAAGGTTCAGTTAGCCCCAAGCAATCCCTGCTTGATGTCCTGTGTATCTATGCTCTGAGCATTGAAACTGGACGCAGATCTTATTTGTTCATTCTAGAGTCAAAGTTACATGGATAGGTTTGATATAGCATAAGATCCTAAGAGAGGAACCACAGATGCAAGCACATTTTAGCCCTAGATATCCTCTCAGCTGATGAGATGACATACTATAGCAAACTAGTCCAAGCTCTGCCTTAGTTGGGTAGGATAATGTGCTCAATGTTAATTCAAAGTACCCCAATGGCTTCTAGAGTCAGTTACAATCATACTTTCTTAAAAAATGATGTAGGAACATTATAATCAGAGTTCTGTAAAAGAATAAACTAATTATTACCTATTATACCAAATAATTTATCCAGCAAAATGGCCCGAGTATTAAAATAAATAATGAATCTGCTGCTATGACTCATTCCTCAATTATGAGCAAATAGCTAGCAGGATATGAATCATATATTTTAGCAGGATAAAATGTTCTCCAAAGCACTAAATATTTAAACTTGTTATTCTTACATAAAAATTTTAAAGTGATTCTGTAGATTCAACTGATTTTCTCTAAACTAAATGCATATTTGGTTAAGAAAAATATAAATGAGGCAAAAGATTCTAATGAAACAAGGTGAATATTCCAAGTGATGAAGAAAAAAATCTTTGTCTATATAAAAGTAGTAGCAAAGAATCACAATCAGAGTAGAATACAGCTATTGTCTACCTTGGGTAGTACTTATTGGAAACATCATTGTTGCTTAGAGATTATTTGCATTTTGTGTTTGTAAGGTAAATTTAATGTATTAAATATAGGAAGAAAGAATAGTCTTTATCTTACTAAATCACATGATTTATTTCTTGAAAAGTTAAAAGTTTATAATATATCCTCTAAATACTAAAGTAAAGTAAATATCAGAGTTTTTTTTTTTTTTGGTGTTTTGAGACAGGGTTTCTCTGCGTAGCTTTGCGCCTTTCCTGGAACTCACTTGGTAGTCCAGGCTGGCCTCCAACTCACAGAGATCCGCCTGGCTCTGCCTCCCGAGTGCTGGGATTAAAGGCATGCGCCACCACCGCCCGGCCAGAGGGTTTTTTTGTTGTCTAATTATTTCAATATGGTTGGTTGGTTATTGTTTTCTATGTACAGACCTTCCCCAATTATAAATACAGAAGCAACTATAAAACAATAATTGCATTTAAAAAAAATAAACTTGATGGTGCTGACCTACAGAAATCTGGAAGCTGGATTATGTGTGCGGCACAAACAATGAGGTACAGAAATCTCATTTCTTGTGGAACCAAATATAAATCAAATTATGAAAGGAATCTGCTTTGCTGGTCTTTTTGTTATCTATTACTTAGTTTCAAATAATCTAATTCTTCAGCAAGAAGTTATCTCTGTGGGTGGACATTTAGACCATACAAGACACTGAAGTTCAATCTGTGTGGAGAATTGCATGTGGATTTTTCATCCAGAAAGTAGTGGTGCTGGACAGTATAGCTGAGAAGTACCTTCTAGCTGTTGGAGTCACAGATTCCTACTTTGACCTTAATAAATCTTAATGAGAATAAATGTCTAGAGTTGTAAATGAAGACTCCAGCAAGCTCTGGCTCTCCTGTTTACCGTGAAATACTACTATATTACAATTCACAGAAACCTTGTATTGTTTAAAATACCTTTCACATATTATTAAAGAAAGGCATTGTTCTACTTAAAATAATTAGGACCTGATGTTCTATTTTGCTTGATTGCCTTGTGTTCCATTGTTTACAGGACTAAAAAAAAGTTCTAATTAAAAACTGTGAGCTCTCATTTAATAAAATAAATAAGATAATTATGCAAGTTAATGGCCTCTGCTTTTTGCAAAACTGAGTGCTAAATAAATAATACATAAACTGTCAGTCACATTCATGTAAGAGTAATTTCCCCCCTCTGAGTCATTTCGATGCCGTTTTCTTTTGCTCATGGATGATGTTTTTATCAGTGCCTTATTAGACCTCATGTCACCTCAGCGCTCCTGCACAGTTACTATAATAGATTCCTGTTTGTTCCACCTCTGAAATCTGCCGCAAGAAGCAGTATGATTGTGACGTCACTGTGCATTGAATGAATAATTCCTCTAGGTCAATATATGAAGAACATAGCCTGTGGGACAGTGCTAATGGGTCCTAAGACCCCCATATATGGGTCCTGTGGCACCGCCTTCCTCATCCCTAAATATACCTAAGTGTAATAAAAAGCTAACAAAATTTGGAAAACAAAATGTATTTAAATGAGATTCTGGACACTGAATAGATGTTGTAAGTTACAGACAGCTTTTGTGCAAAGAAAAACTATGTTATCAGAATTTTTATAACTGCATAATCATACTATATGTATATACCACATATATAGAAATAGGTACATATATATGTATCATATGTCATATGTATATACTTATCTGGAGCATGCATGTACTTTTTACTAGTATACACACACATTAATATATCTGTGTGTGGTGTTATATATGAGTATTAGTAATACATATATTTGTGATATTTAGTGAAACCGGCAAAATCAAATCTTTTGGTTATTCACTGAATTACATCACCATTCTTCCCAGAATATTCTGATGTTATCACCCTGTGTATCTTAGAATGTGAATTTATTTGAAAACAAGACACATAGTCTTTGATTAAATTAAAATATAAATATGTCATCTTTCTCTCCACCCACTTTTTCTTCTACTCCCTTATCCATCACTCTCTCTAAAATGTATGATCTCTTCTTCATTAATCATAGATGTTAAATATAAACAAATGAACACATGAATACAACCTGCTAAATCCATTCAGTATTGTCTGCATGTTTATGTTTCTAGAGTTGACCAGTTGGTATTGGATAACCAATAAAAGGCTCTTTCCTGAAGAAGACTAATTTTTTTCTCTTTCAGAAGTTCTTAATTGCTTGTAGCTCTTCATCTAGGGGTCAGGCCCTGTGAGATTTTTCTTACCTAGACTGGGTTGTCTATCAATTGTAAATGATTGGGTGTTTTTTAAAACTGCCTTGTTGTTGAGATTTCATGGGTGTAACTTGATTGTCATAGCTAGAAGACACAATCTTGCAGCATACTCTATGGTACTCTGTGTTTTGAGTCTTTGTGCCAGAGAATTGTGTTGTGGATATGTCAATAAGCCTGAAAATAGGGGTTTTACCAGGGCTATCATGTTAAAAATGCCACAGTTTGTGTGGCTCCTAAAAGACAAAGGCAAATACTTTCATAAAGTAAGGAAATTAGCACATAATAACCTATATGTACACAGTGAAACTGATATGATACCACTCAGGAGGAAATTCCAATGTGGTAGACTCATATCTAACAGTACAAGTGGATGTGATGATTTGAATAAAAATGCCCTTGTGTACTCATATATGTGAATGTTTAGTTCCCACTTGGTAAAAAGTTTAAGAAAGGTTAGGAGGTATGGCCTTGTTGGAGAAGGTGTTTCACCGAGGAGCAGCATGCTGACTGGTTTTGGGTGTCAACTTGACATAAGCTGGAGTTATCAGAGAGGAAGAAGCCTCCGTTGAGGAAATGCCTCCATGAGACCCAGCTATAAGACATTTTCTCAATTAGTGATCAATGGGGGAGGGCCCAGCCCATGATGGGTGGTGCCATTCCTGGGCTGGTGGTCTTGAGTTCTATAAGAAAACAGGCTGAGCAAGACAGGGGTAGCAAGCTAGTTGCAGCTCCCCACCATGGCCTCAGAATCAGCTCCTGCCCCCAGGATCCTACCTTGTCTGAGTTCCTGTCCTGACTTCATTCAGTGATGAACAGCAATGCTGAAGTGTAATCCTAATAAATCCTTTTCTCCCTAACATGCTTTTGGCCCATGGTGTTCTGTCACAGTAATGGAAACCCTAAATAAGACAAGTAGGCATGGGCATTGAGATTTTAAAAGCCCACTCCCGGCCAAGTCTCATTCTCTCTCTCTGCCTCATATTGCCAATAAGATGTAAGCTCCCACCAACTGCTCCACCACCACAACTGCCTGCCTGTGGACATGCTCCCTGAAATTATTATCATAATTGCCCTCTGAAACTATAAGCAAGCTCCCAATCAAATGCTTTCCTCTATAAGTTGCTTTGTCCTGGTGTCTTTTTATAGAAAAGTAACCAAGGTAGAAGAACTTCCAGAAAACAGTAGAAAGAAGTTGGATAGGAGAATTATTTCCTATTGCATCAAATTTAGCAGATACCTACAAAAAAAAAACATCATTTCCAATAACAATAAATAAGTTTTGTTATAAGCCACAAAATTTTAGAATTTGGTAAAGTGTCGTGGGAAACTAATATTTGTGGTTGATATATTGTACACCCCAATAAACTTATCTGGGGACCAGAGAACAGAACAGCCAGTAGATTAGACATAGAGGCCAGAAAATGGTGGCACTCATGCCTTTAATCCTATCACTCAGGAGGCAGAGGTCCTCTGGAAACAGAGCCAGTAGTGGTGGCACACACCTTTAATCCCAGGAAGTGATGACAGGAAGCAGAAAGGTATACAGGGCATGAGGACCAGGAACTAGAGGCTTTTAGCAGCAGTTCAACTGAGACTCTTAGGGCTGAGGACTCAGAGGCTTTCAGTCTGAGGAAACAGGATCAGCTGAGGAGTTGGCTAGGTGAGGTTGACTGTAGCTTGTTCTGTTTCTCTGACCTTTCAGAATTTACACCAATATCTGGCTCTCAGTTGTTTAATAAGACCATTTATCAATTTGTGTTACAAATATGCTTTATTGGGTATTACAAGCTGTATCTGTAACTAATAAAATGCTGAAATGACTCTATTTCAGCACTTGGGGCTTTGTTTCAAATCCTTGACCATGAAAGTAATGTAGAAACTGTGCTTCATACCAGTCTGAAACTAAGATTTAGCATCGTGTGTTTAAGAATCAAAGTTTAATGTTTTCTCAGAATTTAATTGAGATACATAAGGTGTAATAATATTACAAACTCCAAATGATGTTAAAATATCAACACTGCCAAGTCACAAGTATTAGGAAAGAGTGACATAAATTGTTAATGAAAAATTGATATCATTTAGAAGATAGCATCTATCATATTTGAAAGAAGGAAATTTCCTATTGTAGGCTATATGGATTAACATATAGAATTATAGGTAATAAGAAATGTCACATTGTAACTGAATTTATGCAGTTCTTAGTTTTCATTGGAGAAGCTGTGTCATGTGAAGTAAACCAGAATTAGGATTAGCTAAGAACATCCTCTTTTATTATTAATGTGGAAGTATGCAAAATTGTTTAAAATAATTTCCTTTGGTAGTTCAATACCAGGACAATTTGGTAGAGGCACCATACCTATAAGGTAACCAATAATATCGATTAACTACTTCTTTTTTCAGATTATTTAAGGTTCAAGATTCCTGAGGATACTGCTTCAAAAGTTATTTTCAGAATACCTTTTCTGTTCCAAGAATTGTGTATGGGACAGACTCAATAACGAAAAGAATGAATGAATTGCATCTTGCATGTAAATTATTGTGACATAAGAAGGGATTAGGAATAAGATAATTATAAATGTAATTCAGAACTGGGGAGTTCGCTTGGTAAGAAAAGTTGGAGATTGTAGCACTCACATAAAAAGCAGGACTTGGGGAAGTGTTCGTTTAATCCCAGTGCTCAGATAGAAACAGAAGGGTCTGAAGGCTCTAGACAATAATTGAGCTCCAGGATTGGATTTCCTTTAAAATAATTTCATAGAGAATAATAGAGAAAGATTACTCGAATCAACCTCTGATCTCCACATGTGCACACACTCACATATAAGTTCATGGTCTCTTATTCTCCAACCATATATATATATGCAGGCAACACATGCATACACATGCAAAATAATAAATAACCCATTTAGTTGTAAGTACTGAAAAGAAAGGAAAGACATATATCACCAAAGAAATAATTCTTGTCACTATGCTGAGCAACGTAACAGCAGAACACATTTGATCATTCCACAACATATACCTGCATTGAAACTTGATGACGTACTCCATAAATATGGAGTGATTCTTTCTGAACTAAATAAGGTATCACTTGTTTAAATAAAAATAATAAAATTAGGGGTTTTCACACAGAGATGTCCAAAACATGAGAGGGCAGGTTCTTGTTTGTCTTTGGGCAATTGTCCTTGCTGCCGCATGATATTAGTGAAGTCTCTACCCTGACCAGTTATTGACTAAAGGGTACAAAAATAAATCCACATGAGCAATAAATTTATTTTTACTTCAACTAAAGCATCCGTTCATAATAATTCCAAATATAAATTTTGAAATTTGATTCAAAAATTTTCAAAATAATTTTACTTTGAAGTATGGAATTATTTTGTGGTGCAGTAACTTACTTAAAACAAAATTGTCGATGCTTACTCCTGGTTTTATCTCTGGAAGCCTGGGAGGCTATTTCTTCCTTTCCTATCAGCCCAGCAACCCGGTTATAAATGGATATAATATTTAAAAAAGACTACAAAGGCCACATTAGCATTAATTCATTTTCACATGATACAATGAGATTTTAACTTATTGCCTCATTTAAGAGGGAAAAAAATCATCCTAAGAGTATCTTAATGGTACCCTGGTATTGTTTTGCAAAATTAAAGGGCCATCTGTGTCCGGGCAATTTTTCAAAAATAAGCAGATAACTGAACTTGGACCAGACATTTAAAATCAAGGGTTTTTCATATTCTTTCAATGAGGTGTAATTAGAAAGAGAAGAGTAATTGTTTACAAAGAGTAGGTACAGCTGATGTATAAAGTGGGAAGATTTTTCCTTCATTTCTCAAATAAATCTGCATCTATGTGTGTGTCTCATGTTGATATGATCTCTCTCTCTGTGTCTGTCTCTCTCAGT
>NW_023505446.1:0-25000 GCF_004664715.2 Peromyscus leucopus | reverse complement strand
AAGAAGAGAAACTAAGTTAGAAACCTAGAGCAAGAATTGGCCAAATTTTTCTATAAAGGGCCAGATAGTAAATATTTGAGGCTTTATAAGACATAAAGTCTCCGTTGTAGCTATTTGATTCTGCCATTGTTGTGAGGACCATAAATAATACATAAATGCTGAGTGTGGCTGTGCTCAATAAAACTTTATTCATAAAAAACAATGCCTGACCATATTTGGCCCATAAGCTACAGTCTTTGACTCCTGGTCTAGGTATTATATAATAAGGTACAAAATTACCTGCAATGAAGCCGTTCAGATAAATGTGTTTCAGAAGCATTTGGGTCAGAGTCTGTGCCCTAGCAGCCTCCTAATAAGCCAGGCTCCAACACCCTGCTCAATAGACCAATTAATACCTAATAATGAAAAGCCAAAAAAGGAAATCCAGTATGTCCACAATTGAGAAGAGGAACAAAGAGATTCTGTGACAACTTGAATTGACCTGGGAGTCCTAACATGGGATTAAGAATTATATAGAGACAAGAGGTGAGCATAGCTAACAGTCTTCAGTGGGGTGTATTACATAGAGCCAGAGGTGTGCATAGCTAACACTCTCTGGTGGGGTGTGTTACATAGAGACCAGAGGTATGCATAGGTAACACTCTGGTGGGGTGTGGGTCTGTCCATCAGTCTGATCAGAAGGTGGTCTGAAGATGTTGGAAATGCATGAAACCTTCCTGCAGTCTGGTTTCTCTTCTGGTTGGCACCAGGCTCATGGCCTTCTCCTTCTGCCAGCAAGAGATTGCTGGGAGAATGCCAATTCCTTAGGGCTCATTTCGTTTTAATACTTTGATACCCAAATGGAGGGGGTCCTATATCCCCAGAATGCCTTTATTCCTGCTAGAACAGTTACAAATGGATAAAAAATATGTAATATGTTTATTTGGGTGTAAGGGGTGTTCATTTTCTAATCCTTTGATATCAGCTTAGATTGCAGAAGCACATGAGTATATTCCTTCACAGAAAAATCAAGCAAACTACAAATGAAGTCCCTTTTGGTGAGACCGAGGGATGAGAAGAGCATCTTGCCATCCATGGTGACAGAGGGAGAAGAGGCATGCAGATGGGGCAGGCAGAGGATCTGATGAGGAAATAGTAGTGGGGTTCTCAAAAAGGAGTCATTAGACTGCTTACACAATATGGGTGACCAAACAAATGTTGGCTGCTCTCTGGAGGGATGGAGAACCCAGTGGCACTCAGTCTTGAGGTTGGACGTCTCCACAGTCCCAGTGTGATGGTGCTAGAGGCCAGAGGATTCCTGGAGAGCTGCTGGTCTTTATTCCATGTTGGAAGGCTGAAGCTGCAAGGTTCAGAGGGCAGAGGAGGATGGCAGCAGGACAGCATCAAGGTAGATGCCCTCACCTGCAAGGAGCAAAGATGAGCAGGAAAACCAGCATTGCTTCCCCTCGGACTCCTTTTATCTTTCTATATAGTGCTGACCATCCTGGACCTTGCTATGTAGACCAGGCTGGCCTACAAATCCACAGAGATTGACATGCCTCTGTCTCCCCAGTGCTGGAATTAAAGGCAAACCACCATGCCTGCCCTTCCCCTTAGACTTCTTTATATCTGAGCCACTGTCAGAAAGTGTCAATCATTCTGGGGACAGTCTTCCCCAGTAAGCTAATCCTCCTGGGAAATTCCTTCACAGCCCAACCTCCCAGAGATGCATCTCTTAGTTGATTACAGATCCAATCAAGTTGGCAACTGGAATCAGCCATGGCAGAAGAGACACTTCCTGGGAGCCAGTATGTCTGTTGTTCATAGGGTGAACTTTTCACCAAATGAAGGAGGAAGTAGAGCCATGAGAGAAATGATCCAAAGTAGTCTCAGGGAGAGTGGGCCTGAATTGTGTGTTCCCCATCCATAAATCCAAGCCTTTGGGGGCACGGCCCTTTACTGGCCATTTACATAGCACCCTTCTCCCAGATTTGTGTATCACAGGTGTTTCTCAGGTACACTTTGTTCCTCAGGGGAAGCCCAAGCAGGGAGGGGCTTCCACACCTCCTCTGCCAAAGGCTGCTTTTCTATAGATTTTGATGCTTCCCTCTCCAGTCCACACTCTGCTGTTACAAGTCTGTGGCACTTAGTAGGACAGTCCTGGGAAACTAATTCAGACTATGGAAGTCAGGACTTCCAGAGAACCAGCAGACTTCCTGAAGAGAGCTGAGGCATGGACCAGTGCCCTGCCCAGAGAGGTGGGGGCTCTGCCCATGGATACCACATCTCTTGTTGCTATGTGTTTCTGAGGTGGGTGTTTCTCAGACATCATGGGAGGAAGGTGATGGATACATCCAGGCAATCTCAGGACTCCAGTGGTGGGAACATGGACTCCCAGTTGAGTCTACTGGGTTTTAGCAAAGGGTTTGAGGGATGGGCATGGAGTATCTAAGAGAGGAACCAAAGGGGCCATCTGAGACCTCATAAAAATTAAACACCACATAGAACTGCAGGGACTCTGGCCTTCTGGGGCTCAGAGTCAGGATTCAAAATGAAAACATGATTGTCATTTTGTCTGCTTATTATCTTTCTGTCTAGATTAGAAAATAATGCAAACTGGGTTCTGCCAATTTTGGCACGTTACCTGGTAAGTAATTCAGAAGAAGGGGCATGAAGACTGTGTGTGCAGATGGTTTGGGGTGTTCAAAGTTGGAAGGGATGGTAAGGTTGGAACTGGCAAGGGCTCTGCACACTGTATTCAGAGAAGAAATTCAAGGAAGCTCTATCCACATTTAGTATTTGTCCTTTTACTGTGGGTAACTTGTTTCTGGGGCTTTTAAATTTTTTTTTATGATTGTTGGTTGTTGTTTTTTTCTTCTTCTTGCTTTGCAGAACAAATTTCATTTTTAATACACTCAATCACAAGTTGCACATGCTTGCTTTGTGTGGTCCATGTTTAATGTTCTAGGAAAGGGTTTCTCTGTAATTTTGTAGTCATGTTTTCATAAGTGCTTTGTAATTTCCTTTCTTTAAATCATTAGTCCATCTGTGATTCATTTTCATATGAAAAAATATAGTAATATAACCATATAGCCAAGTTGTTTTAAAATTTCTGGTAGCCAATTGTTACCTTTTCTTTTTTTTCTTAAAGCAGGATCTCAAAATATAAGTAGCTATGGTTAGTCTAGAACTCACTATGCAGTGCAAGCATTAGCCTTAGACTTCAGAAAGAACCACTTGTTCCTGTCTCTGGAATGCTGGAATTAAAACTAGCCAGTTGTTACAAATTATATATTGCTTAATGTATCCTTTACCAACACCTTGAAATGCATCTCAATTGTATGAGGGAAACAAAATATCACCTCTACCCATTTAATGCTTTGTGCTCTCCAGGAGAATTCAGTTGACACAAAATACATTAATAAGAGAAAAGCATACACATGTATTTAATGTAAGTCTCCAGTGAGGCAGGAGACATCATAAGGAAATGGAGAGCCAGGTAAACAGAGGTGAATAGTTAAAGTTGGAGTGAGAATTGGAAATGGTAGAAATGTGACAAGCCAGGTGCCTGGGCAGGGACAGCTGATTGCAGAGGAGAACATAAGATGGAGACTTGCAGAGATTTCTCTCAGCCTGTGGTCTGCCTTCAGGGTGAAACATCCTTCACAGGCTCATGGGTTTGAGCACACTCAGGCAGTAGTGCAGTTTTGCAAGGCTGTGCAACCATTAGGAGGTAAAGCTTAGTACACAAGGTGTTTGCTAGAAGGGGGAATGCCTTTGGATGACAGAACCTGCCTGCTTCTGCTCTGATCTCTTTCCAGATCCACCAAGATGTGAACAGGCAACCTCACATTCTTGCAACCACACAGCCAGGTAACAGCATGTGTTCTCACCATGATGAACTATATTCCCTCAATCCATGAGCCAGGATAACTGCTTCACAGCATGATTTAAGTGATTTTCCCTTTGCTTTCTTTCTGATTCTGTAGGCAAGAAAAGCTTGGGTATTTATACCTTGAATTACTATAAACATTTAACTTGCTGGGTTCTTTTATGAGTTCAATAGTATTTGAGAAGGTGATTTTCCTCAGAATAAAACACACAACATTCCCTACATATTAGTGCTTCTTGTACAATTAGCAAATTGTCCTTTTTTGCTCAAAACATCTCTCAAGCCTCACCATCAGGAAGGAAATGCTTGATTCTCTCTATTTGATGGTTTCTTTTTGATTGGATTCACCTCACTTGGGAGACTAATGCATGCCTGTGGGGTGTTTATGACAGTATGACAGGGCATACAACATCAATGTAGGTATGCCGTTCCATGGGCATGTGAATCCAGTCTGAATAAAAGAGGAGAAGAGGGAAAACAGTGATGCATTCTCTCTCCACTCCCTGGCCCACCATGATATGAACTGAAGTCTTTCACATGCCCCACAGGAGCCAAACAAGTCCTTTCCTTTTGTAAGCCATTTCCATTGGGGATCTTGGTCAGAGCAGTGAACTAACGCAGGCTACTAATTCTTCTCTACCACATCTGGCTTTGCTATGTCTTATATTCTAGCAGAAGCCATTCTCTTTTAATATATTCCAGATCTGTCCTTTAAGATGGTCAGTGTCTTCCCTATTTTCTCCAAGTCCAGGCTTGAAAGGACTACTCCTCCACCAGTGTCTGTGTTCCAGTTTGTTTCTGAAGAGGTATTTAGTAGTACAACCCCCAAGTCTGGGTAACACCATCACTTGGGCAGGACATCAGGGCAGTAGGATCCTGCAGTGAGGGAAAGCTGTTCACTTCATGGATGACCAGGAACAAGACTGGGGGATGCTGGATCTCAGCTGACTTTCTCCTTCCTCTTTTGTTATTCTACCAGACCTGCAGCCCATGGAGAGGGTGCCACTCACAGTGGGTCCTCCCCTTCAGTTCTCTTTGGAAACACACTCGAGACACACCTTGACATGTCTCAATAGCAATCTGAGTGATTACTAGAGTAGGTGAGTTTCCAAGGGACTAATCAGCTTCTCATAGGAAGGGTAGTATCATCCTTCAGTGCTTGGTTACTCCTGCATGGTACCCTTAGGACTCCATGTACCCTCTCTGTACTGACCTCGTTCCTGGTAGCAATCTCAACTCCCAAACCCCAGACATGGCGTGGTGCTGGAGACATGTGTAGTCTAGAGGGCAAATGTCAGGGATGCTGCTGTTCACCCTGTGTGTTCACTCAGGACATCCTAAGACGATGCACGATCTGACCCAAATGCCCTTGGTGTCCACTTCAGAAAGCCTGCTCCAGGTAAAGGCCCAGAAAGAGCCCAAGATTGTTCTTGAAGTCACCATACATCTCCCTGTGTACAGAGTTGTCTCCAACCCTCAACATTTCTGCCCGAACAAGGGAAACAGCTCTGGGTTTTAAACCTGCCCTCCTCCTCCTGTGTCCCTGTCTCCACTTGTGTGAGTTGCTGCTCTCTCATTTTCTGTCCTCAGAGAATCCCCAGTCATTTGTGAACTTGTGTCCCAGGGCTGGTCTTACAGCCTGCTGCTGTTGTCTTTCTTGGGACTTCCGTCCCCAAGATCATAAACATATTTCTCTGTATTTCCTACAAATACTTTCTTAAAAACAAGGTCTAGCCAGGCAGTGGTGGTCATAGCTTTAATCCAGTACTCAAGAGCCAGAGGCAGTAGATCTTTGAATTTGAGGTCGTTGTGGTCTACAGAGTGAATTCCAAAACAGCCAGGGCTACACAGAGAAATCCTGTCTCAAAACACACAAACACAGGGACTCAGGTAGCCCAGGATCACTTCGAACTCACTACATAGACAAGGATCACCTTAAACTTCTGATTCTCTGGCCTCCACATCTCAAATGCTGAGGTCCAGCATGTGCTCACACACCTGTTTGACACCCTGATTATGCAATACTGAGGAATCAACTTAGAGCACTGTGTATTCTAAGTGAGCATGTGACCAACCGAGCTCCAACCCCAGCACTCTAAGGGCCTTTATAGACTCACTCTGTAAAGCTGTACCTTCCATCTGATGACAGTTTCTCCTTGTGAATTGTGTCAGTGTGGATGCCCCTCTTTCCTGTGGACCAACTAAAGGAAGAACATATTCACAATACCTGACCTCTGTCCCCTCTCTGTGACACCCTTGACCATCTGGTGTCTTCATGTGCAAGGACACTTTCTCCTTAACCTCTGCAGTGGATTAGTGTGGCTCCTGCATTGACACTGTAGGTCACTGACCACACCCCCTCCCTCCATGTGATGCTACAGCTTCTCAGCCTATTCTCAGCTCAGCTTCATCCAGCTCCCACACAGCCTCCCTTTTAGACGTTCATCCAGGTACCCTGCTGCCAAAATGGACCAGTAACCAATCCTCCCAGTAGAAATGTCTAGAAGAGATCACAAAATGTTCTATAATGTTTGGGTCCGGCATCCACTTTCTGCACTAGAACCCGGATAAAAACAGACCAGCCAAAATAGAAGCTAGGTAAAATCGGTAAAGTTTAATTAGTTAAAAACAAGATTGGGAGTGGGGGTTAGGGTCAGCATCACTTCTAGGAGCCAAGAACTGAACATGTGTAAGAAGCACACCAGATGTTCCCTGTACATATCCCAAGGTGCCTTCAAGCTACTGAGCACAGCATCCTCTGCCCAGCACCAGGTCAGCTTCTAGCCAGTGTTGGTATCTCAGAGATCCATAGGGCATGAAATGCCCATCCATTCCTGCTCCAGAGGCACCTCCAGGTCAGAGACACCTGAGGTGCATGCTGCACTGGGAGCCCAGGAGAGGGGTTTGAGGGAGGAGGGGTCTTTAGAAGGACCATCTGTGAGGTCAGCATCAGAGGTAAATGGGGGCAGGAAAGCCACAGCTGTACTCAGCAAGGGAGAAGGCTCAGGACACGGACAGGCCAGGCTCCCAAAAGCAGATCATCTGAAGTTCAGGTCGCTGCATATGAGGAGAAGGTACCAAACTGGATTCCTGAGGAACAAGTAGAGGAGGAGATGCAGAAAACCTTCACTGAGGCCCAAAGGGTAGGGTCTGAAGGTCTACCAAGACCTAGAGAAGTTCAGGGTGAGACTGCTTAGGGAATCCCTGCAGAACTGGGTGCTAGATCCAAAGGCTGTGCTCCAGCCAGTCCAGCTCCAGCCCTGCCCATGGGCCAAGCTGTACCGAGCTCAGGTAGAGCTGCTACCAAGCTGGGGGAGATGCCCAGTGTAGGTCCTCTTGGTGGGACCACACAGCACTCCAGTGTGATTAAACTTGAGAACCAAGGTCACTAGGTTCTAGTCTGGTCACTGCCATCCCAGGGTCTGTAGTCTTAGGACCTGCATTCCAACACCCTGAGCCTGTTTGCTTGGCTGTGAAGTGGAATTCTGTACACAGGGAACTGTTTCAGGGCTGAGTGGTGACTGATTCAGTGAAGTCCTGTGCTTACTGTGGGGGTCAGCTCACAACACTTATGTCCAAGGAGAAGGGTGAGGGGTGGCCACACAAGGAAAGTTCAGGGAGAGACCAGCATTGCCTTCCATTAAAGGGGGAAAGTCTGCTGGTGCCTGACTTACCAACATCCCCGACCATATTTAGGATCAGTTGCTCAGTGCTGCCAATCTGCAGGAGAGGGAGCAGCCATCAGGATCCTGGGTGACACACATCTAGCCAGCTCTAGGACAATGACCCATTCAGACTTGAGGCAGCAGAAAGGGTTAAGGGATAGAAGAGGATCTGGTCTGTGGATTCTGTAGTCAGAGGGAAGCATTACTTCCACACCTGCCCCACTGGACAGAGGTCCCCACATGCATGCACAGATTGCTCTCTCTCTCTCTCTCTCTCTCTCTCTCTCTCCTCTCTCTCTCCCTCCTCTCCTCTCTCTCCCTTTCTTTCCCCCTCTGTTGTATTAATAGCCTCCTCCTTAAGGAGGGAGGTCAACAGCAAAAATGTCTTCAAGAACTCCCTAAAACTGACCAGATTCACCAGGCCCACCCCTTTCAGAAGAAGCAGAGCCAAGCCTAAAAGACTCAGAGGAGAGAGGCAACCCTGAAGAAGCAGAAACCAGCCAGGCTGCCTGGAAGGGTTTAGCCCAACTGAGGCACCTGGAAAGGACACTCTCCAACCTGCTGAGCTTCCTGCAGGCTGAGCAGTGTGCTCCAGGGTCTGGCTTTTGTGAGCTGTCTGTCACCCATGCTGGGGTGGGCTTTGGTGATGCAGCTCTGTGAGTCATTTCAGCTCCTGTAAGTGATCCCTCACCCAGATTCCTATAAGTAACCCCAATAAAACTCATTGCCTCACCAAGATGGACTTTGGTGGTATCTGTACTTTGGTCTGTTGTGGGTTCTCTCTCTGGGGTGAGTTGAGTAGTATCTTTTGTCTGTCCGGGAAAGTTCTGTCACACAACAACCCTCCCAAATCCTCCACTAGAAGTGGGCCCTGTTAGATCCCTCGAAGGAAGATTTGATTGAAGGCGAGGTAAGAACTTTGCTGGGGAGAACTGGTCCTGTCCCTCATCAGCTGCAGCACTTGGAGAGTGGCCCCTATGCCATACCTGGGCAACACAATCGAGCTGACCCTGAAGGTGTAGGTGTGGGAGAGCTGACCCTGAGGACCTGAAAGCTGGAGAACTGGTCCCACCCCTTGCTCATTGCTGCAAGGGGAGAACTAGCCAGGATGATGCAGGAGAGTTCACTCTGGTGGAGAGGACAAGGGAGAGCGGACAAGGGAGAGCTGATGGACTGACTAATCCTACAACTACCCAGGCCCCAAACCAGGCTTGTGGGTTCACCCACCCCAACATCCACCCTATCTATGATCTCCTGGAGCACCTGTAAGGAGTGGTCCTTCTGACCCAAAGCTGCAATGTTTTCCAGAACACAGGGCAACAGCAGGATAACCCAGAGGAGTTCCAGAGTCCAGCATTGGTAGAGTAGCAGAAATTAGAGCCCTTGAACCAGACCAGTGGCTCTTTGCAATGAACACTTGCAGTAAGGATATATGGATAAGAGTGTTTACTTCGTGACTCACTGTGTCACACTACAGCTTCCCTGACAAGACTGGTTGGTTTTTCTTTACTTTTTCCTCTCTCTCTAAATTTTATTTTATTTTGGGGGGAAAGTCGCAAGGGCAGAGGCAGATATAAAGGGATGGGGAAAGAATGGGATGGAGATGCATGATGTGAAAGACACAAAGAATAAATATAAAGGAGAGATCGAGGAAAAACAAGAACCTCCCTGAGGGTGGGACAGGATGAAAAAAATGGCCATTTGACACCCTACCCGATGCAGCTTTCACCATGAGGAACCAAACACTTACCTGGGTATGGCTCACCAATTTCCAGAACCTTGAGTCTGTCCCCGAGTAAAACATCTCAGAATTTTTCTGCCATTTCCAGGGAAGACATCTCAAACTCAAGGAGAAGGGGGTCTGGGGATTTAAGTGGGACCTGCTTACCTGCCACAAGTGGACAGTCATAGAGGCTTCAATCTGAAGGAGTAGAGGGAGAGGTGCATTAGGGACAGGTTCCAGCAGCCAGGGCTGGTGCTGGCCTGGCTTTTTTGCTGCAAAGGTCAGGATCAGAGGATAATGTTCCAACAGCCCTAATCATAGTCTTGTCCCCAACACCTAGGTCATCCCAGGACCTGGCATGTCTGCTGCTCTTCTGCCTGCTCTGACCCAGTACTCCCTCCAGCATCCCTGCTCATCCCCAGTGCATCTCCCACACTGCAGCCACAGTCTCCAGCCACACAGCACCTTTCCTGGTACTGGGTTGCCCCTGGGGCTCTGTCTCAGCCATTTCCAGAGTTTTCAAATTTCTCCTTTGAAAACTAAGACAGATACTGGGGAGATGGCTCCATAGGTAAGTGTGCTTGCTGCACAGATATGAGGACTTGGTGTGACTCTTCAATGCCCATGTAAAAAGTCACAGTCGTACATGTGCCAGTGCTGTGGGAAACTGAGGCAGGAGGATCACTGGGGTTTCCTGGTTGCCAGTCTAGCTCCAGATTTGGTGAAAGATGCTGTCTCAGGGGATAAGGTGGAGAGAGTTAGAGCAGCTACCTGAACATTCAACACACACGCACTGCCCATGCATGCACACAGCAGGGCCCGAGTATTGGTTTTACCAAAAGAAATGCAATGTAGGTTTGATGGAGAGCTTCATGTGTCTTAACAAATGCAAACACTAACCCTGAGCCAACATAGAAAGCCACGAAGTGAAAGAGTTGCTATAGCCAGCGGTGGTGGCACAGGCCTTTAATCCCAGAACTCAGGAGGCAGAGGCAGGTGGATCTCTGAGTTCAAGACCAGCCTGGCCTACAGAGTGAGTTCCAGGATGGCCAGCAGTATTACACAGAGAAACCTTGTCTTGAAAAAAAAATGAACAAAAAAAAAAAAAAAAAAAAAAAAAGAAAGAAAGAAGAAATGCTATAAACCGCAACCAAGTGCCTGGTGTGACCACAAAGCAGAAAACAGACTTCCTATCAATGTCCTCCTGTCTTCCTGAGAAATGCCTGCATTCTTATCAGCTGAAGATGCACACCCTCACCTGTGACACTGTGGCAGATCACTTCAATGATTGTCTCTATCTTTTTTTGTGAGAGTTGCCCCTCTGTGTGTATTCTGACTTTAGGTTGGGAGGGAAGAGGGATAGCTAAGAAGGGATAAGGGACCACACTGACTAGACACCTGCCTTTGTAGTAAATAAAGTTTTATTCAAAACGACCATTGCATCTGGATGCTTTGCACTAAGGTGGCTCAGGGAGTGTTCCCAAGTCCTCAGTGCCTGCAAAATGAAAGTTTCCCTCTGATTGAAAAAGCTGCTGATCCTGGCTGAGATCACACTGAGAAGGTCCTGTCCCAACCTCCAGTGTATTTGAAAACTCATACACACACTCATATACTCTCTCACAAGACATACACACACTCACATATTCACACTGACATGTGTGAGTATGTGGATGTTGTGGGTGAATATGAGAGTGTGTGTGTTAAAGAGTATGAGAGTATGTGAATTTGAGTGTGAATGTGAGAGCATGTGTATGTGAGACAGTGTTTGTGAGTGTGTGTGAGAATGTGAGAGAGTGTGAGAGACAGTGCGTGAGAGAGTTTCTGTGAGACTGTGAGAGAGTGCATGAAAAAGAATGTGTGAGCGTATGAGAGAGACTTTGTGAGAAAGAATATATGTGTGAGCGTATATGAGAGTGTGTAAGAGAGAAAGTGTGAGAGTGTGAGTGTGTATGAGTGTAGTGGGTAGCCATTCCAGCTTGGATCTGGAAGTTCCAACCCCCATTGAGACTCTGGCAACTGTCACACCTACGAGGCGGGGTCAGGGGAGGCGCCTGGAGACCCAAGACCTGGATGGACCAGTGCTCTTGCTGGTCTCACTGGGCTAAGCTAGGGAACTGAGATCTGACTAGCTGCTCCCTTATTCGGGAATGGAACCGTGTAGGCGTTCCCTGGTTATATGGAACTTTGCAGGCGGGTTTAAGTACCCGCCAGCCGGGGAGGAGAGGGCGGGAGCCGCCCAGGCCTTTGGAATTTGCCCCATGTGAGTGCCAGGTATTGGTGAAATTATTTTGGCCACCCCATGTAGTTAAAAGGATATGTATTTAATGGCATAACTCACAAATTAAGGGATAGGTAGGTCGCAGGGTCTGGGGAAGGTGTATCGCTGTCCAGCGGTGTTCTCTGGAGCTCTGCTCAGACCACCTCCAACTTTCAGTGTCCTGGTACAGAGAGCACACAGAGAGAGCGCTGGCCCATCCAGCTCTCGGGTCTCCAGGCGCCACAGTTGCCAGAGTCTCAATGGGGGTTGGAACTTCCAGATCCAAGCTGGAATGGCTACCCACTACATATGAGTGTGAGTGTGAGAGAGTGTGTGTGAGGGTGTGTGATAGAGAGTGTGAGAGTGTGTATGAGAGAAGTCTGAAAGAGAGAGTATGAGACAGTCTGTGAAAGAAGTGAGAGACTGTGAGAGTGTGTGACATTGTGAGTTATATAGGGGAGAAAGGGGGGCGGGGGGAGGGTGCAGGGGGCAGGAAGAGGCACAGGCCCTGGGCTGGAGAGTTCAGGGTAGAGGGCAGGGTAAGCTGGCCATACTCTGTAACAGGTAGGGACTGCAGGTTGCTGGGAAAACCTAGAGGCCAGCGTTCACTTTGACATGTTAATGGGCACCTCATCAGTTTGTTCCAGGTATAAAATGGAACACCTGTCACCCTGGACCAGGGAAGGGACCCATTGCCATACCAAGACAAGGGCTTTGCTCAAGTGACATCCCTGGTCCTTGGGGAGCAGTTTCCATGCCTAGAAATGCTTTTACTGCTTTACAGAGCTTTTTAGCCTCCCAGGTTCCATCGTGGTCTAAAGCCACAGCCCAGAGCAGTTTTCAGAGTGATTATCTATGTTGTCAGCAGATCCAGAAACCCATTTGGACTTCCCACAAGGCCCCAGTCAGTTTCCAGGGTAAGGACCCTTATCTGTTAAATGCTTCCCCAGGACATTCAAGTTTGGGGACAACAGCAGCAGATGTGTCATTGTGTGCAGAAAAATCAGAGGCTAGTGCTTTCCATTCCCATCTGCTCCTTCCAAGTGTGTGCCTTCTTTCTGACCTAGAGAACTCCTACTCAACCACAAAGCCTAGCCTAACACCTATGCTATCTGTAAGCTTTCTCAGCATGCTCCCTCTGACTAGAACCTCTACTGGTAAGTCAGGCCTCACCACAAGGGGCCCCTGCATCTGTGGATAAGCTTGTGCCTGTGGTGCCTCCAAGCAGGGACTCCTCAGGCTCATGCATGGATGAGCACATGGTCCTGTTCACAGACCAGTATCAGCTATTTTCTGACCTGATGATAACATCCCCCCAACACACACACCCTAGAACACAAGGACTATAGGTGGGGTATAGCCTCCCTGGGGCCCCCAAACTCACTGTGTTTTGACTTGTATGGAAGGGTCTAAAGCCCAGGTATACAACCATCCAGAGTCTCTTGTTCTCATCCTCGTAGAAACCAGGACATAAACAGCACAGACTGATTGGGCAAGGATTCCCTGGAGAGGCAGCCATAGTGCAGAGCCCTTTGAGCTGCAGGGCAGGGTGGAGAACTCATCACAGGTTGAAGCAGGGGTGGGGAGAGTGAGGCATGAGACACCCAGTTCTTCTGCAGCTGGGCCAGGAGCTCACCTCCCTGGAAACAGCTGCCTGGCTTCACCAGGTGCCCTGTGTCCTCAGGCTAGCGCTCTGCAGGGCTCTCTGTGTGCCCTGATCACCACCTCTCCACCAGGTGTCCTTCAGGAGCATGGCTGATCTTGGGCTGTGGCTCTCAACTTTCCAAACACTGCAATGCTTTAATATAGTTCCTCATGTTGTGGAGACCCCCAGAAATAAAAGCATTTTTGCTGCTACTTCATAACTGCGATTTTGCTGCTGTTGTGGATTGTGATGTCAATCCTTTGGGAGACAGAGGTTTGCAAGTGGGTCTCAACCCACAGGTTGAGAACCGATGTCCTAGGAGTTCTCCAGGCAAGACACACCTGGACTAAATTTCTTCTTCTGGAAAACAAGCCCACACCCCTAGGTGTAGATGTAATTCTAAATGGTCTTATTAAATGAGAAACACAGAGCCAAATGCAGAGTTAAAAGCCCAAGGATCTAGCAGCAGCCGAGAGCTAAGACCACCTTCTTACCCCTTGCTGTCACTGTCGTCCTTCCCCTGAGAAAGAGACCTTCTTCCTGTGTCCTGCCTTTTTTATTGCCTTTCTGTTCTGCCTTCTCATTGGCTGTAAACCCAACCACATGACCTCCTCGTCACTGCCCGTCTATACAGACCTCCAGGTCTCTATGGTTGGTGTTGAGATTAAAGGCGGGTGTCCTTGAACACACAGACTCTGCCTGCCATGTGATCAGATTAAGGGCGTGTGCTACCACTGCCAGACTTCTGCTTAATGGCTTGCTCTTAGCTCTGATGGCTTGCTCGTAGCTCTGATCCCCAGGCAACTTCATTAACATACAATAAAATCACATTTCCACACAAATAAAATATCACCATACCTCAGTTTGTGATCAAGATCATATAAACTGGTATTGAGTCTGGCAAGAGAAGCTGGGTCTTCTGGCTAGCCTTGCCCTTGACCCTTGAGTCCGAGTACCCATGGGCTATGCCCTGTGCACATCCCCTCAGCTTTTCTGAGGGCAGTCATAAAGTACCCCCATGATGGCAGCACCCTGTGCCCTGAAGACCAGGTCAATATGTCCTTTTGCTTTTTGAAAACCACAAGCCAGATTCTTTTCTTCCCACACCAGAAAGAACGTGGGGAACACCTGTGCCATGTCAGCCATTTCTCTCCCTCCTCCTCCCTCGCTCTCATCTTTCCTCCTTCCTTTTCCTCTCAGAAGTGTCTCCTGAATCCCAAGTTGCCTTCAAACTCACTTTTTGGTTGAAGATGACACTGATTTCCTAATCCCCCTGCCTCAGTTTCTCTAGTGCTGGCATTACATCAGCATGCCCCATTCTATGTGGGGCTAAAGATCCAACCCAGAGCATTGCACATTCTAGGCCAGCATTCTACAAACCAATTTCCATGCCTAGCGCCATGTCAGGCATTTCCTGGCTAGTTTTATGTCAACTTGACACAGACTAGAGCCATCTGAAAGGAGGGAGCCTCAGTTAAGAAGATGACTCCCTACAATTGGGCTGTAGGCAAGCTTGTCAGCTATTTTCTTAATTAGTGACTGATGGGGGAGGACCCAGCCCATTGTAGGTGGGGCTGGCCCTGAGTTTGTGGTCCTGGGTTCTGTAAGAAAGCGTACCAAGCAAGCCATGAGATCTAGCCAGTAAACAACACCCCCCACAGTTTGCACCTTTCCTGCCTCCAGCTTTGGGCCCTGTTTGAGTTCCTGTCCTGACTGTCTTCAGTGATGGACTATAATATGGAAGTATAAGCCAAATAAACCCTTCTGCATTTTGCCTTTGGTCCTGGTGTTTAGTCTCAGCAATAGTGACCCTAAGCCACTAGGTACTGCATCTTTAGACTAGAGACTGCAGACCTCATTTCACAGATGAAGAAACTGAGGCATGAATGGCATGGCCTGAGTGAGGTGGGTGGCTGTACAAACCTGTGACTCACCTATTCTTGACACTGAGATGTTGCTGCCAATCTGAGCTGAGTCCCTAGAGTTGCTGGGGCCCAGGTAGAGACTCAGAATGTCTTCCTGGGAGGAAATGATGGGTCTTTGTCCTCTAGCTAGTCGTTTGTCCACATCATGGCTGACAGACACTAATATATCCTGGCCAACTTGCCCTTCTCAGCTCCCTGGTATGGCAAGATTTTGAGATGCAGCCTTCTCTGTATGGTGCATCTCTTTCCCAGAGATGAGCTCTGCCCAGCAATTCTGTCCTCTCCCAGCAGAGGGAGCCCTTCCCAAGCCCCAGGGAGTAAGCACAGGTGCATCAGCTAGGGTGGGGGTGATTCCAGACCACAGACAGGGTGCTGTGCTGGCCTTGGAGACTGAAGGAAGGGCACTGTGCTGGTGGCACACCTTGCTCAGCCACTCCAGGGGACTGGGCCAGAACAACAGGCAGACATGAGGTAGAGAGTCTACAGCAACAGGGCCAGTTGGATGTGAGACTGAGGAAGCATCCACGAATGAAGATACAGAGAAGGAACTCAAGGGGTTTAGAGACCACGCAAGGATGGGGTGTCATCAGGTGACAAAGGCTCAGACAGTGACCTCGTGCTGGTGCTCAGGGTAAGGAAACACTACTTAAAGCAGGAGGGCCAAGGTCAGCTTGTGAAGGCAGGAGTGATGTGGACACCCTGAGGAATGGACAGACTGACAAGGACGACGACTATCTGCTGCCTGGGGAAGGACTGGCTGGAGACAGGCTGCAAACACTGCAGATGAGACCGTCCCATCCATCTGCTATTTCAGGAACCAGCCAAGGCAACAGGAAGATGAAAGAATATTCAGCCTGACCACAGAACCCACAGGAGGACTTGGCACATTTTCCTTTCTGGGGCACCAAAGATGTGCTTTGTTTAGAGCATCTTATCACCACAGTTGTTGGGGAATGTAATTTTAAGTTGTGTTACTTCTGTTTATGTTGCATTTGTTTAACTCTGTGAAACTGTGAAACAGTGCCTGTCTAACACACCTGATGGTCTAATAAAGACTGAATGGCCAATAGTAAGACAGGAGAGAGGATAGGCAGGGCTGGCATGCAGAGAGAAAAAATACAAGGAGAAATCTGGGAGAAGGGTAGAGTGATAGAGATAGCAAGGAGGAGGACTTCAGGGGCCAGCCACCCAGCTAACCAGCCAGACATGGAGTAAGAAGGAAAGAAAGGCATACAGAGATAGAGAAATGTAAAAAACAAACAAACCCAGAGGCAAAAAAGATAGATTAAATTAAGAAAAGCTGGCTGGAGACAAGCCAAGCTAAGGCTTGACATTTATACTTAACAATAAGCCTATATATGTGATTTATTTGGGAGCTTGGCTGCGTGCCCCCCAAAAGAGTAAAAACGAACATCTAGTTGAGTTTCTAGTGGTTTGAATGGGAATGTCCCCCTTGATATGAACTGAAGTGCTTCTCACATGCTCCACAGGAGCCAAACAAGTCCTTTCTCTTTTATAAGTAATTTTTATCAGATCTTGGTCACAGCAGTGAACTAACGCGGGCCTACAATTCTTCTCTCTCACCCCTGGCTTTGCTATGTCTTATATTCTAGCAGAAGCCATTCTCCTTTAATATATTCCTAGATCTGTTCCTTTAAGATGGACAGTGTCTTCCCAATTTTCTCCAAGTTCAGGCTTGACTGGACTAATCCTTTTCCAGACTCTGTGTTCCAGTTTGTTTCTGAAGAGGTATTTAGTAGTACAACCCCCAGGGCTGGGTAACATCATCACTTGGGCAGGACATCCAGGCAGTAGGATCCTGCAGTGAGGGAAAGCTGTTCACATCATGGATGACCAGGAAGCAAAACTGGGGGATGCTGGATCTCAGCTGGCTTTGTCCTTCCTCTATTTGTTATTCTACCAGACCTGCAGCCCACGGAGAGTGTGCTAACATCAGTGCTTTTCTTATAAGTAAACTCATTGTTCTACACACATCCATATATACAGTTGAAAGACAAATCACCTTTATTATTAGCAAGTACATATCCTTGGATCTAAGAAAACTGAATGTTACTATCATGTTCTTCAGCAAAGTTGAAGAAATTGCCCATGTTTCTAGGAAACACAGGGCTTTTTTTCTGAGCAAGCTCACTGTTCAAGTCGCATCCCTAACTGCAGTTTAAAGAAAAGTCAGTGTAGGTGTTCCCCTTCAGTTCTCTCTGGAAACACACTCAAGACACTCCTTGACATGCCCTAGTAGCAATCTAAGTGATTCCAAATGCAGTTGAGCTGACTACTAGGCTTACTATGGGAGGAGAGTTTCCTAGGGACCAACTCAGCTTCTCATAGGAAGGGGCAGTGTCAGGCTTCAGGGGTTGATTACTCCTGCATGGTACCCTTAGGACTCCAAGAACCCTTTCTGTATTTACCTCTTGCCTCAAATCAACCTCAACTCCCAAACCCCAGACATGGCATGGTGTCTGGAGACACCTGTAGTCCAGTGGGCAGATGTCAGGGATGCTGCTGTTCACCCTCTGTGCTCACTCAGAACATCCCAAGATAATGCAGGATCTGACTCAAATGACCTCGGTGCCCACTATGAAAGCCTGCTGTAGGTTAAGGTCTAGAGATGGTCCTAACTTGTTCTTGAAGCCACCATACATCTCCCTATGTACAGAATTGTCTCCAACCCCCCAACGTTTCTGCCCAGAACAAGGGGAAACAGTTCTGGGTTTTAAACCTCCCTCCTCCTCCTGTGTCCCTGTCTCCACTTGTGTGAGTTGCTGCTCTCTCATTTTCTGTCCTCAGAGAATCCCTAGTCATTTGTGAACTTGTGTCCCAGGGCTGGTCTTACAGCCTGCTGCTGTTGTCTTATTTGGGACATTTCTTTCCCCAAGATCATAAACATATTTCTCTATATTTTCTACAAACACTTTCTTTAAAAACATGATCTCAGCTGGGCAGTGGTGGCTCATACTTTTAATCCCAGTACTCAGGAGTTAGAGGCAAGTGGATCTCTGAATTTGAGGTCATTCTGGTCTACAGAGCGAATCCTAAAAGAGCCTGGGCTACACAGAGAAAACCTGTCTCAAAACACACACACACACACACACACACACACACACACACACACACACACACACAGAGAGAGAGAGAGAGAGAGAGAGAGAGAGAGAGAGAGAGAGAGAGAGAGAGAGAGAGAGTCTCATGTAGCCCAGGCTAGCTTTGAACTCACTACATAGACAATGATCATCTTGAACTTCTGACTCTCTGGCCTCCACAGCTCAAGTGCTGAGGTCCCAGCATGTGCTCACACACCTGGTTTGACACCCTGATTATGCAATACTGAGCAATCAACTTAGAGCATTTTGTATGCTAAGTGAGCACTCTAAGGGCCTTTATGGACTCTCTCTGTAAAGCTGTACCTTCCATCTGCTGATAGTTTCTCCTTGTGAATTGTGTCAGAGTGGATGCCCCTCTTTCCTGTTGACCAGCTGAAGGAAGAACATGTCCACAGTACCTGGCCGTTGTCCCTCTCTGCTGCTCCCTTGATCATCTGGTGTCTTCATGTGCAAGGACACTTTCTTCTGGTCCACAGTGGATCAGTGTGCCTCCTGCATTGACACTGTAGGTCATAGACCACACCCCCTCCCTCCATGTGATGCCACACCTCCTTAGCCTATTCTTAGCCCAGCTTCCCCCAGCTCCCTCACAGCCTCCCTTTTAAACCCTTCCCCAGGTACCCTGCTGCCAAAACGGAGCAGTATCCATTCCTCCTGGTGTGGAAATATCAAGAAGAAATAACAAAATGTTTCTGTAATGTTTGAGGGCCAACATCCATTTTCCACACTAGAACCTGGATAAAACCAGACTGACTCAATATAGAATCTAAGTAAAATCGGTAAAGTTTAATTAGTTAAAAACAAATTTGGTGGTAGGGGTTAGGGTCAGCATCACTCTATCAGATTAGTACTGAACATGTGTGAGAAGCACACCAGATGTTCCCTGTGCATATCCCAAGGTGCCTTCAAGCTACTGAGCACAGCATCCTCTGCCCAGCATCAGGTCAACCGCTAGTCAATGTTGGTGTCTCAGAGATCCACAGGGCATGGAGTCCCCATCCATTCCTGCTCCAGAGGCACCTCCAGATCAGAGCAACCTGAGGTGCATGCTGCACTGGGAGCCCAGGAGAGGGGTTCGAGGGAGGAGGAGTCTTTAGAAGGACCATCTGTGAGGTCAACATCAGAGGAAAATGGGGGCAAGAAAAGCCCAACTGTACCCAGCAAGGGAGAAGACTCAGGACACAGACAGGCATGCTCCAGAAGCAGATCATCTCAAGCTGAGGTCACAGCAGGGAGGGAGGGATGGACATACTCGGAATCTGAAGAACAAGCAAAAGAGTAGATGCAGAAAACCTTCACTGAGGTTGCAAGGTCCTGAATGTCAACCAAGACCTAAGAAAGACCAGGGCGACACTGCTTAGGGAATCCCTGCAGAACTGAGTATTGGATCCAAAGGCTTTGTTCCAGCCAGTCCAGTTCCAGCCCTCCCCATGTGCCAACATGTACCCAACCGGGCAGAGCTGCTACTAAGCTGGGGGAGATGCCCTGTTTAGGTCCTCTTGGGTGGGACCACACATCACTCAGGTGTGATTAAACTGGAGAGCCAAGGTCACTAGGTTCTAGTCTGATTACTGCCATCCCAGGGTTCTGTGGGTCTTAGGACCTGCATTCCAACACCCTGAGTCTGCTGCTTGGCTGTTAAGTGGAACTCTGTACACAGGGAACTGTTTCCAGGGCTGAGTGGTGATTCTGATTCCATGAGGTCCTATGCTTACTGTGGGGGTCAGCTCACAGCACTTATATCCAAAAGAGAAGGGTGAGGGGTGGCCACACAAGGAAAGTTCAGGGAGAGAGCGCAGCACTGCCTTCCTTTAAAGGGGGAAAGCCTGCTGGTGCCTGACTTACCATCAGCGTCCATCTCTAGGACCATTTGCTCTGTGACACCAACCTGGAGAAGAATGAATAGCCATCAGGATTCTGAGTGACACACATCTAGCCAGTTTTAAGACAATGCCTGATTCAGACTTGGGGGCAGCAGAAACGGGTAACAGGCAGAAGGGGATCTGGTGTATGTTTCTGTAACCAGAAGGAAGCATTACTTCCACACCCCCCACTGGACATAAGTACCCACATGTGTGCATGGATGCTCTCTCTCTCTCTCTCTCTCCTTTTCTGTCCCCCTCTGTTGTACTAATAGTCTTCTCCTTAAGTAGGGAGGTCAGATTCACTGGGCCCTGCCTTACTAGAGGAAACAGAGCCAAGCCCCAAAGACTTTCAGACATGAGAATCAACTCTGAAGAAGCAGAAACCAGCCAGGCTGCCTGGAAGGGTTTAGCCCAACTGAGGCACCTGGAAAGGACACTCTGTAACCTGCTGAGCTTCCTCCTGTAGGCTGAGCAGTGCTCTCCAGGGTCCGGCTTTTGTGAGCTGTCTGTCACCCATGCTGGGGTGGGCTTTGGTGATGCTGCTCTGTAGCATGAATCTTAAAAGTTCTTATTAATAAAATCACACCTGGGGCCAGTTATTGGAGTGAAATGCTGGATGGTCAGAGAGACAGAACAAGCCACAGCTAACCTCACCTGGCCAACTTCTCATCTGATCTTGTTTCCTCAGCCTGGAAGCCTCTGTGTCCTCATATCCGAATGGTTCTCAGCTGAACTGTGCTGCTCAAAACCTAAAAGCTTAACCAGCCAAATGCTTCTAGTTTCTGGTCCTCACGCCTTATATTCCTTTCTGGTTTCTACCACCACTCCCTGGGATTAAAGGCTCGATTTCTGGGATTAAAGGTGTGAGTCACCATGCTTGGCTGTATCCTTGAACACATGGATTTCTGCCTCTGGAATGCTAGGATTAAAGGCGTGTGCTACCACTGCCTATCCTAAGTATCTAGGCTTTTCTGTTCTCTGACCCCAGATAAGTTTATTAGGGTACACAATATTTTGGGGAACACAATACCACCACACAGCTCTGTGAGTCATTTCTGCTTCTGTAAGTGATCCCTCACACAGATTCCTATAAGTAACCCCAATAAAACTCATTGGTTCACCAAAATGGACTTTGGTGGTATCTGTACTTTGGTCTGTTGTGGGTTCTTTATCTGTGGTGAGTAGACTAGTGTGTTTCATCTGTCTGGGAAAAGTTTTGCCACACAATATCCCTCCCAAAATCTTCCACTAGAAATGGACCCTGTTAGATTCCTTGAAGGAAGATTTGACTGAAGGAGAGCTAAGAACTTCCCTGGGGAGAGCTGGTCCTGCCCCTCATCAGATGCCGCACTTGGAGAGTGTCCCCTATGCCACACTTGGGCAACACAATCGAGCTGGCCCTGAAGGTGTAGGTATGGGAGATCTGATCTCGAGGACATGAAAGCAGAAACTGGCTCCACTCTTTGCTCATTGCTATAACGGGTGACCTCGCCAGAGTGACGCAGGAGAGCTCACCATGGTGGTGAGGATCAGGGAGAGCTGACATGATGATCAACCCTGCTACTGCCCAGGCCCAGAACCAGGGCTTTGGGCTAACATCCACCCTAACATCCACCTCATCTATGGTGTGCTGGAGCATGTGAAAGGATTGGTTCTCTAGGTCCAAAGATGCAGGATCTCTATGACACAGGCAACAGCAGGGTAACCCAGAGGAGTTCCAGTGAGGGCCCAGCATCAATAGTGTAGTAGAAACAGTTGCCTCGAACCACATGAATGACTCTCTACAATGAACACTTGCAAGTAAAGATATGTGAATAAAAGTGTTTATTCATGACTGACTGTCTCACACTATGTCTTTCAGGAGATTGATTATTTTCCTTTTTTTTTCTCCTAAATTTTATTTTATTTTGTAGGGAAAGATGCAAGGGCAGAGAGTGGATACAAATGGATAAGGGATGGGGAAATGAATAGGAGGGAGATGCATGATGTGAAAGACACACACAATAATAAATAAATGAAAATGAGAGTGGGAAAGCGAGAGAAAAAAAAGACAGAAAGAACCTCCCTGGGGTTGGGACAGGGTGAAAATCATTTGCCATTTGACACCCCAGCCCCTGCAGCTTTCACCATGAGGAACAAAACACTTACCTTGGAATAATTCACCAATTTCCAGAAATTGGAGTCTGTCCCCCAGTATAATATCACAGAATATTTCTGCCAAATCATTGGAAGACAGGGCAAAGCAGAGGGGAAGCGGGTCAAGAACGCCTGGAGGGGTCTTCTCATCTGCCACAAGGTGACAGTCATGGTAGCTACAAGCTGAAGGAGTAGAGGGAGAGGTGCATTAGGGACAGGTCCCAGCAGCCATGGCTGGTGCTGGCCTGGCTTTTTTGCTGCAAAGGTCAGGATCAGAGGATAATGTTTCAACAGCCCGAACCACAGTCTTGTCCCCAACACCTAAGTCATCCCAGGACCTGGCATGTCTGTTGCTCCTCTGCCTGCTCTGACCCAGTACTCCATCCAGCATCCCTGCTCATCCCCAGTGCATCTCCCACACTGCAGCCACAGTCTCCAGCCACACAGCACCTTTCCTGGTACTGGGTTGGCCCCTGGGGCTCTGTCTCAGCCATTTCCAGAGTTTTCAAATTTCTCCTTTGAAAACTAAGACAGACACTGGGGAGATGGCTCCATAGGTAAGTGTGCTTGCAGGACAGAGAGTGTGAGAGTAAGTGTAGGTTATAAGGCTGTGAAAGAGTAAGATGTGAGAGTGTGTGGGCGAGTTCAGTGTGAGAGTGAGTTGTGAGAGTGTGTGTGTGACAGAGTGAGATTATATGAGAGGAGTATGTGTGATGTGAGTGTGAAAGCATGTGAGTGAGTGTGATGCACATGTGTGCCAGCCTGAAGAGGCCAAAGGAGAACTCAGGTGTCTGCTCAGTCACTTTCCCCTGAAGCCTTTGAAGCAGGGATTGTGTTGACACCCCCACAGCACTGAAGTCACAGGCAACAAAGCCACAGGAGGCTTTTCTTGTGCCTGCTGGAATCTGAACTCGGGGCTCACAGGGCTCTGTTGTCAAGGTTTATTTATTTGCATATTGATCTGTGTGCTTGTTGGAGACAGGATCTCTGTGTAGACCTGGGTAGCCTGGAACTGGCTATGTGGGTCAACTGGCTTTGAACTTAGAGAGATGTGCCTGCTTCTGCCGTGTGTGTGTGTGTGTGTGTGTGTGTGTGTGTGTGTGTGTGTGTGAAAATGTTATGGTGTAACCTAACTTAGTATACTAACTAAGAGAGAGAGACAGAGACAGACAGAATGACAGACAGACAGACAGAGAGAAATAGGAGGGAATGAAGGAAGAAGGGAAGGAGGAAAGAGAGAAGTTCAATGCTGGACCTGGTGTTGCAACCTGGGATCGCAAAATACTCAGGAGGTTGAGGCAGGAGGATCACAAGTTCCAGGCCTGCCTGAAGCACAAAGTGAGTTCCAGTGCCACTCCAGGGGGCACTTCCTGTCATGTGTCCCTTAGCCACAGCTTTGCCTGGGGACCACAGGTTCACTGTTTCCCAGCAGCCATCAGATGAGCCCCGCCCCTTTTACACTCAGCTGTCAGCAGCTCTTCTGATTGCCACACCTGCCCCTCCATGCACACTTGGAGCCAATAGCTACTTTAACCCGAGATGGCGGGAGGCACGTGACTCCATTTGAATTTAATTGACTACACAATGTTCTCCATGGAAGCAGCTTCATTTATATCTTCACGAACAGAATTCTTTTCTGGGTGTTTTATTTATTTATTTATTTATTTATTTATTTATTTATTTATTTTTTTTACTGAAAATATTTGGTCAAAAACCTTTCCATCCTTTACTTGGTATGGGTTTAAAGAAAAACACTTATCTACTTGATTTTTTTTGTAATGATGCAATAGGTCAATTACCCCTTGTTAGGTTACAAACCTGGGACAAACTGAGGTCCATCATCATATCATGTCAGCACCAGATGAATGGAAAGAAAAAAAGGAAGGACTTGACTGCTCCCAGGTATGGTGGAGGAGAAGGCTTATTGTAGATAAAAGGAAGAGCATAGCCAGAGGCAGAGACATCTGGAGAGTCCAGAGTAAGCAGGACTGTGAGCCTGGCCATGGGAGGAGAGGAGAGAGGGGAGAGAAAGAGAAGAAAGAGGAGAGGGGAGAGGAGATGCCAACCAATGGAGTTGCCTGGACCAAGAGACATAGCCAAAATGACTGAGTTATACAGGGGCCAGAGGAGGCAGGGGTGGGGAGGGAAGAGGGGGCAGGAGGAGGCATAGGCCCTGGGCTGGAGATTTCAGGGTAGAGGACAGGGTAAGCTGGCCATAACTTGTAACAGGTAGAGATTGAGGGATGCTGGGAGAACCTAGAGGCCAGCGTCCACATTGACATGTTAATGAGAATCAGCCATTTGTCCCAGGTATAAGATGGAAAAGACCTCACCCTGGTACCAGGGAGGGTATCCATAGTCTCTCCCACACCAACACAAGGGCTTTGCCCTCAAGTGACATCTCTGGTTCCTGGGGGGACCGTTCTGATGCCTAGAAATGCTTTTGCTGCCTAACAGAATATTTTAGCCTCCCAGGTTCCATCGTGGTCTAAAACCACAGCCCAGAGCAGTTTTCAGAGTGATTATCTGTGTCTTTAGCAGATCTTGTAATCAACATGGACTTTTCAGAAGGCTCCTAATCAATTTCCAGGGTAAGGACCCTTATCTGTTAAATGCTTCCCCAGGACATTCAAGTTTGGGGACAACAGCAGCAGATGTGTCATTATGTGCAGAAAAATCAGAAGCTAGTGCTTTCCATTCCCATCTGCTCCTTCCAAGTGTGTGCCTTCTTTCTGACCTGGAGAACTCCTACTCATCCCACAAAGCCCAGCCTATCAACTGTCCTACTGTA
>NW_023505445.1:0-23606 GCF_004664715.2 Peromyscus leucopus | reverse complement strand
GCACCTAATGGTTTGTTTATTCATGAATCCCCCTAAGCAGTAGCTTCCCATGAGGAAATTAAACAACACTGATGGAAGAACCTAATGGAGAAAAGCAATCAAATTTGAGCCGGTTTCTTCTATGAAGTTTAATATCTATCTGGATATCTAATTTATTCTAGACATCACATTTTAAAAGCCACTATACCAGCTATCAATCAATTAATCAACAATCAGTGTATAAAAATTATAAAAGAGTACATTATACATAAAACTTTAAGACAGGAGGAAAAAAGTAAATGGTTGTAGATTTTGTTGAAATGTGGACACTTGAGATGGAACATGAAAGAATTTGGGAGAAGCCTAAGTAGAAAGGGAATAGAATGTTCCAGGCAACAAGGCAGGTTTCTTTCTCTGCTTTGCCCCTAATAAAGACTTAGACAAAAACCTGATCCGCTGGCCCACATGTTACTTAATGGGGCATGGAAAATAGTTCTCTTAAGGCTGTTTCTGAGCAGTAAAATGGGTCTTTTTCTTAATTGTTTGTTGCTGGGCCCATTCTTCTTGTTGAACTTTACCCAGGTAAGAGAAAAATCCCTGGAGAGGTAGTGTTGGCAATTTAACTGGGATCTGTCTTTAGAAAAGCAAACTAACTTCAGGGAAACCTCACCATTCATCTCTGTGATCTCTAACAGTCTCGGGCTCAACCAGACACTGAGCAGAGAAACAAAAGAATACAATTACACTGTCTTAGATCATCAACACGCACACACACACACACACACACACACACACACACACACACACACACACACACAGACTTAGAAGCTTAATAGCTCACCTGCTCCAGAACTCAGCCTATTCATATTGGAATTCCAGTAAGCAGTGTGTGTGTGTGTGTGTGTGTGTGTGTGTGTGTGTGTGTGTGTGTGAAAACTGTGACCACCATCGCCAAGGCAATGAGGTGGAAGTGAGTGCAATGATCAGTAGAAGGCAGCACACATGAGACCCACATAGCTGAGGCTGAATCTTAATTCTGACCCTCACAAACTGTTTGAACTCTGTGTTTACTTTTCTGCAAGTGGCAATAATGAGAGCATTGTTGGTTAACTTTATATCTGAAACTTTAAGATCATATAATAATAGGCACAGTTTATGGTTGATCTGCCTACAATATTTTGTACGGTTTAAATTTTAAACTAAATTCTACTGCTTTTTAAGTTTTGATCTACATCAGACACTGTTAGAAACACAAATAAAAAGCATCTTTGTCAGAAAGGTTTGTTTATTGGAGTTAGAAAGTGGATTGCCACCTTCCTAGGAAGAAACATTCTCTTTCTGTATAAGCTAGCTGATTTGAACAGAGGAATGACCCGTGTCTTTCCAAATGATTACTAAGGGCATCACATGTGATTTACCAGGAGTTTGAGCTCTACACCCCCTCAGATTTAGTAATTCAGGATTTACTTTTTGGCCTAGTAAAAGATTAGTAGATAACTAACAGCAGCTCTCTTCCCCTAGCCAGGGTCGAATTTGCATTTTACAGAAGGTCCCTCTGCACAAAACTGGGTGGCCTGTGTGAAACTGACTTGACTGCCTTACCTTCAAAGAAAAGATGGGGAGCTGCTGGGCTGACTTAACACCACTGTGCTGCAGAAAAGGAAAGAAACACTGAATTCTCAGCACCACCTACGAGGCAGAGTCTCTGAACAAAGCCCTCTGGACTTTCTCTCATTGGCCTCCTCCCCAGTTTCAGACACTGTGTCCCATAAACCCTGCACACTCTCTTTCTGGCAAAGAGTCTGTGCACTGTTTCACTGGCTGATAAAAGTAAGAAAACACATAAAAGCAGATAAGATGGAAGACCAGCTGACTTTTCTAGTTCTCTCCCTCACTTTTAGCAGATCTTTGACAACTGGTCTTCTTCCACAGTCTCTGATACCTGTAATTAGAAGGAACTTGACCCTTGCAGCAAATGGACTACCTGCTAGACACCGATGGCTTCAGCAGTAGCCCAGCCAAGTGTGTCGAGAAATTGCTTAGGCTGCCTTCCATTCACTGTATGTCCTAGGACATGGAGTTCCATATGGAATGGAGCTCATATCAAAATTCTATAGAGTGAATATATAGTTGGCTATAGAGTGAATATGGCTCACACTAGCCACTTACAGAGAACTTACATCACAGCCCAGGCAGACAGCCCAGTCCTCAGAAGTGGTGAACTCAGTGCCTAGTTACAGATGAGCCCACATTCAGTTTCTGACTTACTACATTCATAATATAGACTTCTGGCTTTTGTGTCTCATGTCCTTAGCATGCCCCTTAAAGAGTGTTCTGGGTGAGGATGGAACATTGAAGGCCATTCATAAAGGTGGGACATTTCTTAGGAGAAAAAGTGGTCAGCTGAGTGAAAGGAGAGGTAAACGCAATCTGCTGAAAAAGAAAGCAGGCCGACACTTCCCCAAACGCCACTTGCGAGCCTGTGTGCCATCTCCCACAGAAAAACGGCATGCTCTGGTTTGCCCTATGCCCTAATTTGACACAACTGGAAGGCCAGTGTATTTCACAGACCACCTTTAGCATGGAGCTCTCCTCCTGAAAGTAGAGATGCTTCCTCAGCTCAGGCTGCAGGACTCTCTAGCCTGCCCCCATTCAGCTTGCTTCCTGCAAAGATAAAAATAAAAGAGAACCAAATAAAACTATTTTCTAAAACCATACAGCATTTTTTTGATGTTTTAGAATAAGAGCTGGAGATGGAGAGATGACTCAGCACCTGAGCATGCTCAGTGTTGCTGCAGAGGACTCAGTTTCAGTTCCAGCACCCACACTGGGCAGCTCACAATGGCCTGGTACTTCAGTTTCAAGGGATCCGATTACTTCTTCAGGCTTTCTTAGGCACACGTGTGTACATGGCACACAACATCTCACAACAGCACACAATGTACAGATACATACCAATAAATAAGCAAATCTTAAAATAAGCGATGCATGTTTTCATGAATTAGCCTGGTGTTAGTGCTTGTCTTGGTATTACATTCCTTCTTAAAACTATACCAGAAAGGACCATGTAGTCTCTGCCTTTATCAAAGGAAATTCTGTTTCAGCTGAAACTGAGTGTCTATAAGTGCATTTATCCCATCTAATTTCTCCCTCTCTTTTCTTTCTTTCAATGTCAAATGGTCAGGAACGTAACACGCACTTTCCCATCACCACTGTTTGCAAACTGTCTTCTCTTGCAGCCTGTAGAAAAGTCTACCTTCATTGTAACAATAGAATTTATCTCTATGAAGAAGCCATCATTCTCTTCGCAAAGGTTTCCATCGTCTCTGGCAGTCTAGGACCTGCATACATCTTCTTGGCTTTTTCTATGAAGTCTTACAATGTGGTTCAGCCTCGGACTTTCCCATTCTTTCAACGTGCCTTTGAGGACTTCTCTTCTGGTGCTTTTCTTCCCTTTCCCCACTCATTCAGTCTCTGATGGCTTTTTCCAGTTCTTTTCTTGCTGGGACTGTTTCACCTGCATTTTCCCATCTTACTGCATGTGCTCCTTTAAGTTCCCACTCAACACTGCGGCTTCCATTCTCCTGTGATGCAATAGCACTTACTCTCCAGCTTTTCTGAGCCCCAAGTCTTCCTCCTGCCCAGGGTGAAGAGTGGCTGACATGGTCCCAAGGGGCTTAGAGAACCCTTAGAGGTGACAGAACTACTGTGTATCTTAATTATGGAAGTGGCTGCATTATCATGTATCTGTCAAATGGATGTGGCCAGTGCATGCACACACACACACACACACACACACACACACACACACACACACACACAAGTGCATGCAACCATACGCAAATATGCACACATGTCTAAGCTATGTCTTCACAGTATACGTGTGTGCATTTGAGATGTTATAGGTTGGCATGAATTTATAACTGTAACACTGGAAGTTAACTACATCTATGATGAACCTTTATATGATACTGACATAAATATTTTGTAAGTTGATTTGGAAGTGCTTTTCTTTTACTGGAATGAATATGGTTTTTCAGAAATTGATTATATAAGCAAAATAGTTTATAGGATTTTAGGAACTGGGGAGGGGCATGCTGTCTGCAGACACTGAAATTATTCACTATCAGTATGAGAAGAAATCTCATAGGTGATTCTTCTCAGTGCTTTCGTTTTGCAGAGAAGTCCATGACTTCCTAGTGCCCTGGTGAAGCTTAATGTCACAGAGTCAATTAAGTGCCAGTGCCAAAAAGACATCTTACTACCTTAATTTTATTTCCTTGTTCTTCTCCCTGCATCCAACACAGGTTAATCTGTGCTGGGTGTCTCTGATGACTGCTGGTGAGCTGTTACTGCAGGTAGCAGCACTTGCAAATAAAGATCTCTAATATTTATGAGTTCGCTTGAGACCTGCGTAAATCTTTCTTCCTTGTTGCCTGTTTAAATTGAAATGTTTCTCAATTACTTTTAAACATCATCAGATTGTAGCATTTTAATAATTTAATCTGCTTTCAGCAACATGAATTTTATTGCTAATCTGTATTTGATTTAAGTGCAATCCTGGCCCAAACAATAAGAAACATCTGTGGTTAACTACCTGTCACAACCTCCATTCTGATTGGTCCCCAGGAGGGAAGTGCTAGATCCTGGTGTCTACTGGATCCTGGTGTCAGAGATTGTCCATCATGGGGAATTACACAGTCATTACCATGCTCCTTTCTTAGCTCACATCCCATCCCACAGGGATATGTACCCAGGCATGTGTGCAACGATGCCCGACTGCTGTAGTGGAATCGCTGAAGACTCGTTTCACATAAATGATCAACATAGTGGATCTTCTCCCCTGTATTGCCCTCACGCCTGCTAAGGCTGAAATGTTAGCTGAAGGGTTTTGGAAGCTCATCAAGGAAGATACCGTTGCCACAGGGAAGAACTTCTCACATAAGTGGCATTTCAACATCTGCCTGCGGGTGCCTGTGAGTGAAAGTTGCTCCCAGAATGTTGCCTCCCAGGAGCAGTGGCATGGACCACCACCTGGAGGAGAATTGAAGAGGGAGCTTCTGGGGTGGGGGGGTGTTTGTAAGCAGCCAACTGAGTATTCTTGGGACCAAGAAACTATGAAGCAAAGAAACTCTGCATCTGGTGTGTGTGTGTGTGTGTGTGTGTGTGTGTGTGTGTGTGTGTGTGGTGTCTGTATCTTGTCTGTCCATCTGTCTGCGGATGGCTAGTAAATGGGATGCCATTTTACATACTATCATAGCAGATAGGCTCTACAAGGCCAAAAATCAAGCTTGTTTGGCCTATATTTAAAACAATAGTTTTGTAAAACTTTAAATTTGGTGATATCAGACATTGAGTCTGTGACGAGAGGCCCAATTTCAAGGAGCAGGAGTGGTTTACAAAACTCAACCTGATAATACCATTTGAATTTTTTCTTCACATTTTGGCAGCTCCATTTTGATATTAGAATCCTCTAGGATAGTTTAAATTTCAAATGTTCAAATTCTTAGTTCCCAAATTTCATTTCATTCAATTTTATAGTTTGTATTCTATCTTTTTATTAATACTTCCATTTTATGATACACAATTCTCTTGACCTCTTTCAGGCTGTAACCCAGGGGTTCTTTTTTGAGTGTTGAGATCTTTTTAAAAGCTTTTATTTTTGTCAAAAAAACTATTCTCTGACACTTACTAAAATGCATTAAAGAGGATCTTTTCCTGGATCATCAGCAATAGATATGAGGGCCAGTGAACCAGAGTCTCTCTCTGGAGAGATGAGACTTTTGGGGTCAAGTCCAAACACTGCACTGGAAAGTAGGAAAAGTCAAGAAGAAAAATAGGGGTCAATGAATAGAAAGTTACTGCAGGAAAAGAAAACATTCGAAATGTAGATTCTGAAAAACACAACTTCACAAGATTCTTAGTGATGAGAAAAAGCCAAGCTCAAAAGTCAGGCAATGTCGCCCTCTAGTGGAAAGGTCATTCAGTAACGCGACTTAAGCAGGCTGCTTTTTTGGAATGGCACTCCCACCCTCTTTTCACTCAAATGGCTCAGAAAGACTTTTACTATGAGGGATCCCATTCTGTCTTTTCCCCTGTGTGTGTTACTTGCCCGTTAAGATACGTCTATCCAGACAGTGAGGGACAAAAATGCAAGATAGTTAGCAATGTCTTCAAAGAAAGAGTTTATTGAGAAAAGAGGGGATCCTCTACTGTCCTGGTTTTGGTGTGGCCCCCATATGTCTGAGTTTGTCTGGTTTATTTTCTGTATTTTTCTGATCATGCGCTGTATTTTTCTGTTGTTCTCTGTTGTCTGTTGGATTTGTGTTTTTTAAGCTTTGTTGCAGAGATGGGAATCGAACTGAGCACAGCCAAACTTCCCCTAAGCTACATGCAACATTTTCAGGATTTCCGTGTTCCTGGCTGCCTCTATGCTAGCTCCAGCTCCGCACTGAAGCCTGTTTTCTCTCTGTCCCTCTCATTGGCTTGCAGGAACCTGCTGTTTAAGAACCATTGGTCCATCAAGTACTTCTCTACGCCCTTCTGTTTGAGAACCTTTTCCTTCACTCTGCTTCTGAAGGATGTCTTTTTCTAGGTTGTCCTGTCTGCCAGCTGCCTCCTGTCTCTGATCATGGAGCTCTGACTGCGGCCACTCCCTCACCGCTGGGTTGGGGTGATGTGGCATCCCTGGTGGGCACCCTAAGCCCCCTCCCCGCAACCCCCCTCGTTCCACCGCAGGCGGTTCTCTGTGCTGCTGCAGCTGGCCTACACCCAGAACTTCTTATCTCTAAGCCTTCTTTGTACTCTGCTTGCTCTGTCTCTCGCTCTGATAACTTGGATTTGGTTTTGCAGGGCTTAGGGGTCTTTTGGGTATGATTAATATCGAAATATTGTTTTATGGTGTTCTACTTGATTAAAAAAGCTGACTCTGGAGTTGGGATGTGGCCTCCCTCTTCCGACCCAAGCATGATTGTTTAAAAATTTCCTCCAAATTTTCTGTTCTGGGTCAGAAGGCCATCTGACTCTAGGACAAAGAGAGAAAATAAAACAGCTCCAAAGAGGACACTATGCACTTTTTTAAAAATCTAAATATAAACTTTATATACCTTAAGATTGTAAACTAATTGGATATGGCTAAAACCCTGTAAAACAAAAATCAGTAAAGAAAACAAAAACAACCTAATGCCAACATTTTCTGAGTTCCTGTGGATGTCTGTTTTTTGTTTGTTTGTTTTATTATCATTTTCTGTTTTATGTCCTCTAGGTTACAGATACTTACATTATTCTACAACTTAATGACTTTATAAGATAAGGAATACTTTTCAAGCTTTTCACATTGTCTGCCTCCATCTGCAGACACACACACAAACTGGTTATAAAGCAAAATCTTTTGTCTAAAATCTCTCAATAATAACTCTAGATATGCTTGCTTGAAATAATCAGAGCTGGACTTGTTAAAAGTTAATGTTCTTCAAAAGAAGGAAATAAGCAAGGTTAACTGACCTTCACCGAAGAATCCAGAGACTCCTTTTACCTGGTTGTATGCAATTAGGCCCTAATTGCTTGAAGTCTAAAGGTTTTCTGGAGAAACTGGGTTTACAGGATAAAAACAAGAATAAAGATGGGTTCCACCTAGTAACAATGGAAATGCTGTTTTATATGCTGGGTAAGAACTCCAGACATTGTCTAACACCCTTAGGAACAAATATCTTATAACAAAGGAAAATTAATTTGTCACTGTAATGTCTCGTGTTATTTCATTTTTTTAAGTAAATTTATTTTACAACATCATTTAGTTCAACATAATAGCCACAGAATCCCCTGTTCTCCCACTCTCGCCCCCCCTCCCCCTCGCCCCACCCCACCCCCCATTCCCACCTCCTCCAGATCAAGGTCTCCCCGAGGACCGGGATCGACCTGGTAGACTCAGTCCAGCCAGGACCAGTCCCCCCCTCCCAGACCAAGCCAAGTGTCCCTGCATAGGTCCAGAATTCAAACAGCCAACTCATGCAGCAAGCCCAGGACCCGGCACCAACACACAGCTGCCTCCCAAACAGATCAAGCCAAATGACTGTCTCACCCGTTCAGGGGGCCTGATCCAGTTGGGGGCCCCTCAGCCTTTGGTTCATAGATCCTGTGCTTCCATTCATTTGGTTATTTGTCCCTGTGCTTTATCCAACCCTGGCTTCAACAATTCTCACTCATATAAACCCTCTTCTTTCTCACTAATTAGACTCCCAGTGCTCCACCAGGGGCCCAGCCGTGGATGTCTGCATCCAGATTCCTCAGACCTTCCTTGGATGGGTTTTTTTTTTTTTAAAAAGGACTTCTCCCCACCTTTCTTGGTTCTTGTTCATAAAAATTGTTCCCCCAGTCAAGATCATAGATGTTCAAAACTCTTTCTAAAATGTAAACCTTCTCTTGGGGTCTCTAAGACCATTGGGGGTGTGGTGGCAGGGGAAACTATAAAATTCAAAAACGTTAGCTTGAAACTTGTAATGAATAGGTTAATAACTAAAAATCTGTGCACGGGTAATCTTAATTTGGTGGTGTGTGCTTATATGTAACTTGAAATCACATCTGTTTATCTTCTAGGAGACAATCACAGGTCCTCATGACATTGTGAATTAAGATAGACTTTTAGATGATGATTTTTGTTCTGAAATTTTTAAATAAAACATAATGCGTGTTTAATAACTAAAACATATTTGATGAATAAGGTTTGTAAATTCCTGAAGTGTACTCTGATTCACAATCACTGATTTAAAGACATACATCTAGCCTGTTTGTCTTTGCTGACTTGGTCAAGCTTTAACTATCCGGATAATCTGAGTAATATAAGAAATTATAATATTCTGTAATGGCATACTGTAAAAATAAAAATAAATAAAATTTATAATCTCTTTATGGACTATATTTATGGTTTTATAAAATTTCCAGTCTCTCTATGGGCTACGCTTATGATCTAAAATTTTATTTTGATACTGAGAGCTTCAATTTGAAAATTACAATATTTAAGGTTAAAACTTACAGGGATAAAACTGTAAAATCCTAATCTTATTAAAGCTGCTAGCTTCTTATAAACTACTGAGGACAATTATGCAATTAATGTTCAGTCATCTTACAAATGATCAAATTCTTTAATGTGCTCAGAACAATGCTTATAATTATGCTAAGTACAAGTGTAATTTATTTTCAGGTACAAGTTTTTCTTTAGCCTCCTGTATATGCTTTCACGGTTAAGCCTAAAGCAAGTAACTGAAAACAAGTGAAGTTTGTTTAGCTCAGATATACTTAATAGATAATGGTCCTCAAACTTGTCAGAGAACTGCTGAATATACTATTTAAAATGCTTAATGAAGAAAGGTTACTATGACAGACAGACCAAGACACCAGTTCTTAGTGGTGACCCCAAGGTCTCCAAAGGAGATGTTGAGACATATTGACTCTACCTGGGGTGTGGTAACACTAACCATTGGGCAAAACTGCCCCCAAATGCCTCACCTGCCACCAGGACCTTGCCCAAACTGTAGACAAGCAGGACACTGTAGAGTTGATTGTCCCACTATGCCTAGACAAAGTAAAGTCAGTTGCCCAACTTCCTTCTACACAGGAAAGCCTCTCAGGTCTTCTGGACCTGGTGGCTGAACACTGAGGCTGTGCTGGGACCTCTGCCCCCAAGAAAGTCATCAACACCACAGGAATGAGGTGGGGTGACCATCTAGGTAATGGGCAAGTCTCTGCCATTTTAACTGATATAAAGGCCATTTGGATTATACTTTCAGTTATAATTTATCCTTCTCAGATCTCTGATGGCATTGATGACTAGACCGGCTAACTTTGTCAACTTGGCAGCAGCTGGCACCCAGCTCCTCCCTCCAAGGCTGCAGTGTTGATGTAACCAACCGTCTTATTAAATAAGAAACACAGAACCAATGTAAAAGAGAAAACCGAGAGGTCAGAGCTCAGAGCTAAAATCTCACCCTTCCTCCTGCGGTGGTCTTAGCTTCCCGAAAGAGAGCTATTTGCTGTGTGTCTATCTTTTCATAGTATTTTGTTCTGCCTTCTCATTGGTTGTAAACCCAAACATGTGACTGCCTCATCACTGTCTGTATGTACAGCCCTCTAGGTCTTAAAGGTGTATGTCTCCAATGCTGGCTGTATCCCTGAACACCCAAAGATCTATGGGTTTAAAGGCATGCACCACCACCACCATGCTCTGTCTATGGCTCTAATAGCTCTGACCCCCGGGCAACTTTATTTATTAACATACAATTAAAATCACATTTCAGTACAATTAGAATACCACCACATTTCCCCTTTTCTATTTTAATAAAAAGAAAAAAAAGCAAAAGGTTATAACTAACATAAGAAAAACTATATACAAAAGTACAATAACTATATACAATATATACAAGTAACAAATACCTAAACGATGTCTAGTCCATTTGTATTTGACAAATCAGAGAAAATAATTCCCTTATCTATCCTATTTTGGTAAGTCCAAAATGTATCTAATGCACTTTCTATCCTAATTAATTTTCAACTATAGCTAACAAATCTTCAACCATAACTAACTAATCTTCAACTCCCTCAGAGACCCAAGAAGGAAATAATATTAGATAACAAAAATAAAAACAGGAAGTGCATGCAAGCAACTTCCAAAAAATTTGTGAGTTGACAGAAACAGCCAGCTACCTGGACAGTCACCTGAGGTTTCCACAGTGTTGGAGCATCATCTTAAGCCCATAGGCTTAGAGTATCTGACAGACTCATTTGTGAAGTAGGATGTACACAAGGTCAACAGTTCAACCTCACATTAGGTGAGAGCAGTCCATGTACCAGAAACACCTGAATTCCACTAGTGTCCTGTCATGATTCAGGATTTTAAATTCGGGAAATTGTTGACAATTTTTGAATTCAGCTGTCCATTCTCCTTGGCTGTGTATATATGGCTTCATCTCAGCATCCCCTTCTTCTCCACATCCCTTTATTAAATGCCAGTCTACTATTGTGAGCTGCTGTTCCATTGCACAACAGAAGCCATCGGCCCTCTGCCTGTTAACCTGCCTTCGAAGAAAAGGACACTGTACCTTTTCCAGATTGTGAAGGCCACTTCAGGGATGGGGCCATATTGTCCTGGCCTCAGAAGATGACTTTTGATAAAGCCATAACCACACTTGTTTTGGCAAGAATCAGTAGTCCTTTGTTTTGTGTTCTGTCTGTTCATTTTGTCCTGTTGATTCGAGGATACTTTGTTGTCCAGTGGCTAACTTTTGCCACAATGAAAGTTGACTCTGTATGCAGTTTCTTCAATGCCCATATTTTCTCTGAAGTAGATTGGTACTGCCAGGAGCCAACATGTCTCAAAAAAGAAAAATTTTCTAAGTTATTAAAACATTTTAAATGCCATATTCTGTAGATCTCTGAAGGGTTTGAAGATGACCTGTCTAAAACATCTCTGCTCAATTTTTAAAACATATCTAATATGACTACAAGTTCTATTGTAATGTCTAACTACTAACTTTCATTTCTTTATATCCTAATAGTTGGTAATAATAACATTCAAGGCTCAGAAAATTGCATTACATTGTTAAATGAATGGTATGAATACGATTAGAAATATACATATAGCATTTTCTAAAAATATCAGTTTCAAATTTGTATACAATATAAAACAATCCAATCCAATGTAAAGTATTTAAAACTAGTAATTGTCTCTTTCTTTCTTTCTTTCTTTCTTTCTTTCTTTCTTTCTTTCTTTCTTTCTTTCTTTCTTTCTCTCTCTCTCTCTCTCTCTCTCTCTCTCTCTCTCTCTCTCTCTCTCTCTCTTTCTTTCTTTCTTTTTTTAACAAGAACCTTAAATCTAATCTCCTTTGCTTAGCCTTTTTCCTAACCCTTGACAACAACTTGTAACCAAACCCCCTAAACAATGAAAATTATCCCAGACCCAAAACCCACTAAAAACACCAAAAAACCACCCGCCCCACACCACCTCTTTGGGAATGTGGGCATCGTATTCTTAAAATTGCTTGCTGCTGGGTATGGGCAAAGTTTTCTTTATCCTGAAAGAAAAACTTTAGGTTAATTGTCAAATTCTAGGAAAGGTAACTATATCCTTCATTATCCAGTCTGTGTATAATGCCAAAGTTCAGGGTTTATCTCAAGTCCTTATTCAAGTAGTCTTTGAGACTGGATCATCTCAGCTAGTCATCTCAAAATTGCTCTGAGCACCTTGTAGTTTAAAGCTGATTTGTGGATGATGTTTGTCAGCTTAATGATATTATTATTATCCACGTGGAATTGTTGTTGTTGTGGGGCCCCATCTTCTTTCTGGAGACTTCAGTTGATGTTAGGACTGGCCGTGATTTCCTGCAGAAAACTGATAAGAGACTCAAACACAAAGACATATATATGCAGCTAATTGAAGCCTTTTTTTCTAGAATTAGTTAGTACTCTATATGACCATTCATATCTTAACAAAGTTTAAAATGTATATATCTATATATGTTAATCTTGTAAATTTTGATATAAAATTTATAGTTTAAGAAAAGTTTAAAGAATCAGAATAGAATCAAAGAGTTGAGATTAGTAATAGAATAGTCCCTTAATTAATTTGGTTTTTGTCCTGTCCCATAGCAGAAGATGGCTCTTTTATTCTGGCATGATACAGGGAGTTTGCATTTTCCTTTTAACAACATGGTTGTGTTTAAAGAAGGAGAGAGCCATTCTCCAACTCCAAAGTCAGCTTTAAATTTTAATTGAACTGGGACTATTAGAAGACCAATAGTGTTAAATCTTTAGAGAAAAACAGAAACAAACATTTAGGAAGACATAAAATTTTTTAGATAATATATACCCATACTCCGTTTCACTCTGTTTCTTGGGATGGATGATTTGTCCCTTTTCTTCAGTTGTCTCATTTGTCCAGTGTTCTTCAGATTCCTTAACCTTCATTCTCCTAAAAGACAAAAACAAAAACCTTTCCCCAAGACTAATTTTGGGGATGTTCCTTTTTGGCAAGTTATTATCTGATTAAATGAAAAAGCATGTGTTATTGATACAAGTAAGTTTAAATTGGATGCTCATGCTGGTTGATGAACTATCACCTCCTCTAAATGAGAGGTTTCTCTTGTTCAAATCGAACCTTTATCAATTTTGATGGTACCCACAGCTTATCTTCTCCTGTAGAAACAAAAGCAAAACCTCGTCTCCAGTGTAATACATACCCTGGTTTCCCTTCTGAGTTCAGCACATCCTTAAAGTATATAGGCTGATTTAATTATGTAGTTTTTTTCTATTATCCAATGTCTCTCTGCAGCTGTTGTTCCTTTCTCATTGACATTGAGAAAATTCAAAGTTAGAAGAGCATTATGCAGTCTATTTCTGGGGGTTTATGTTACCCCTTTCTGTTTATTTAGCATATCCTTTAGAGTTCTGTTTGATCTTTCTATAACTGCTTGACCTGTAGGATTATGTGGTATGCCTGTAATATGCTTTATATTGTAATAAGCAAAAAACTGTTTCATTTTAACAGAGACATATGATGGAGCATTATCAGTTTTGATTTGTGCAGGTATACCCATGATGGCCATAACTTCTAGCAAATGAGTGATTACAGAATTAGCTTTTTTAGAACTCAAAGCAGTTGCCCATTGAAATCCTGAATAAGTATCAATGGTGTGGTGTACATATTTCAGTTTTCCAAATTCTGCAAAGTGAAACACGTCCATCTGCCAGATTTCATTTCTCTGAGTACCCTTTGGGTTACATCCTGCTGGTAATGGCATTTGATTGTAGAAGGAACAAGTAGGACATTACTATTTCTTTGGCTTGTTGCCAGGTTATGGAAAAATCCTTTTTTTAATACCTTTACTATTTACATGATGTTTTTTATAAAATTCTGAGGCCTCCAGCACATTTCCTATCAATAATTTATCAATCTCATCATTGCCTTGTGCTAGAGGGCCTGGCAGACCAGTATGGGATCGAATGTGAGTTATAGATAAAGGATGACTCCTTTTCCTGATTGTATCTTGTAATTGAATAAATAGTGAAGTTAAATCTGAAGCATCAGGGATAAATTCTGCAGTCTCAATATGTAATACCACTCTTTCAGCATACTGAGAGTCAGTTACTATGTTGAGAGGTTCTGAAAAATCCACTACCAACACAATAGCATACAATTCTGATTTTTGAACTGAATTATACAGACTTTGAACCACTTTACCTAAATTTTCTGATTTGTAACCTGCCTTTCCTTCTTTGTTGGCATCTGTATAAAATGTACGAACTCTAGATATGGGTTTTTGCCGTACAATTCGAGACAAGATCCTATCAGCTCTCTTTATAAGATCAATTCTATCGCTTTTGGGATATTTGCTGTTAATTTCTCCAAAAAAATTACTGCAAGCTCTTTGCCAAGGTTCACTTTCTGTCCATAATTTTTCAATGTCCTCTTTAGTTAATGGTACGACAATTTCTGCTGGGTCTATTCATGCTAATTGACGAAGTCTCAATTTTCCTTTCCAAATCAAGTCAGAGATTTTTTCCCCATAAGTTTTTAATTTTTTATTTGGTTTATTTGGTAAAAATATCCATTCCAATATAATATCTTCCCTCTGCATTAATATTCCAGTAGGAGAATGCCTAGAAGGTAAAATAACCAAAATGCAATCCAGCTTTGGATCAATATGATCCAAGTGCCCTTCATGTACTTTCTTTTCTACCAAGGCCAATTCCTTCTCAGCTTCAGGTGATAATTCACTTGGACTATTTAAGTCCTTGTAACCATCTAAGGTTTTGAACAAATTGGTCAGTTCATCGTTTTTTACCCCAACAATAGTTCGTAGATGAGAAATATCTCCAAATAATCTTTGAAAGTCATTAAGAGTCTGTAGTCTCTCCTAATTTGCACCTTCTGGGGTCTAATTTTTGTAGATCTATTTTATATCCTAAATAATTAATAGAATCTCCTCTTTGTATCTTTTCAGGAGCAATTTGTAATCCCCAGCAAGGCAAAATTTTCTTTACTTCTTCAAACATTCTTTCTAAAGTATCTGCATTTGAGTGAGCTAGTAAAATATCATCCATATAATAATAAACTATAGATTTAGGAAATTTTTTTATGTATCACTTCCAATGGCTGTTGTACAAAATATTGGCACAGAGTTGGGCTATTCAACATTCCCTGTGGGAGGACCCTCCATTGAAATCTTTTAACTGGTTGAGAATTATTATAAGTAGGCACTGTGAAAGCAAATTTTTCTCTGTCTTTTTCTTGTAAGGGTATTGAAAAGAAACAGTCTTTTAAATCAATAACTATGAGAGGCCATCCTTTTGGTAACAGAGTAGGCAAAGGCATCCCAGATTGTAGAGAGCCCATTGGCTGAATTACTTTGTTAATTGCTCTAAGGTCTGCTACCATTCTCCATTTACCAGATTTCTTTTTAATAACAAATACAGGAGAATTCCAAGGGCTGGTTGATTCTTCAATATGCTGAGCATTTAACTGTTCTTCTACCAGTTCTTCTAAAGCCTGGAATTTCTCTGTTGTTAAGAGCCATTGCTGAACCCATACAGGCTTGTCTGTTAACCATTTTAAAGGTAGAGCTGTTGGTGTCTTTGGAAGATCATCAGTTGTTGTGCCCTGTTCTTGTATAATATGGATGGCTGGTGACCACTCATTAGAACAATATCTTCTAATATTTTTCTCAGTAACATGTGCTAGTTTATGATTTGTTTCTGAGATTGGAGCAATGTTAATCTGAGTATTCCATTGTTGCAACAAGTCTCGACCCCACAGGTTCATAGTTATGTTAGCCACATATGGTTTTAATTTTCCTCTCTGTCCTTCTGGACCTATACATTCAAGCCATCTTGCACTCTGTTTCACCTGAGATAATGTCCCAATTCCTAACAGTTGAACATTTACCTCCTGAAGAGGCCAAGTTGGATGCCAAAATTCTGGTGCAATTATGGTAATGTCCACACCCATGTCTACCAGACCAGACAACAAAACACCATTTATTTTTATCGTTAATTTTGGTCTTTGTTCATTAATAGAAGTTTGCCAAAAAATTTTCTTTATGTTTTCTCCTGAATTTTCTATTCTATCTGTTTCATCATCCTGACCAGCATGATTTATTCCAATAGGCATTTGGTTATTTAACTCAGATATTTGGTTATTCACTCAGAGCAGGGATTTCCTCTATGGCTGCAGGAAAGGTTTGAACTGGATTTGCTATAGGGGCCTGCATGAGGCCCCTCTGGAAGTTTTCCCGAAGACTGAGGCAAAGGATTACCCTGTCTGTCCTTTGTTGGTCTACATTCGTTGGTCCAGTGTTTTCCCTTACCACACCTTCTGCATACTCCAGAATGAAGGGGATTTCTGTTGCCATTGTTCCTTGAAGAAACATTGTTTCTAGGAATGACCTGTTTACAGTCCCTTTTCAAATGTCCTTGCTTTCCACATCCAAAACATCTAACATTCCTCAAACCTTTTGAAATTGCTTCTCCTACCCACATATCATCATGCTCATCAGCCTCAACATTAACTGTGTCTATAATCCAATCTTCCAAAGATGCAGATCTTGCCTTTAACAGCCTGATTATTCTTTTGCATGCTGCATTTGCATTCTCAAAGACCAAATATTCAATTATTGCCTTACTAGCTTCTGAATCCAAGACCATTCTCTTTACTGCTAAAGCCAGTCTTTGTAAAAAATCTGTAAAAGATTCTTTTGGGCCTTGCACAACCTTTGTAAATGACTCAGATTTTTTCCTGGTTCCTCAACTCTGTCCCATGCATTCAAGGCTGCCATTCAACATAAAATTAGGGTTTGGACATCATATAAACATTGTGTTTGTACTGAAGCATATTGGCCTTCTCCAATAAGCTGATCCTGGCAAACTTGTATTCCTTTATCCCTCCATTGTTTTTCTATGTTTTTAGCCTCATCCTTAAACCAGGTAAGAAATTGAAGTCTCTGGCTGGGTTCCAGAACACCTTGTGCAAGGTCCCGCCAGTCCTGTGGTACAATCCTATTATATGTTGACTAAGAGTTTAACATTTGTTTTACATATGGGGAATATATGCCATAAGATACTATTGCCATCTTAAACCTTTTTAAATCCAACATTTCAACTGGAGCCCAATTATTTTGTGTAGCTACTTGATCAGGCATCTGTTGTATGGTTACAGGATAAATTAAGGGTGACTGTGTGAAAACAGGCTTTCTTTCTGTAACCTTATGATCCAAACTTGAAACAACTTCACTGTTAATTTCTTCTGTTTGATTTTTTACAGGTTTAACAAGTTTTTCTAAAGCTATTATCCTGGCACATAAATTGACTATCTTTTTAAATATTAAAATGAGGATTAGCATAGTGATAAACTGCATAATTCCAACAATACTAATCTTCTCATATAGTTGTTCCATTGTCAGACTGCCTAAAATTTCAAACAAAACCCAATTTTCTTCCAATGTACACATAAAGCCCATTTTTTTGATGTGGAAAAAATTTCTCTTTTAAATAGTTTCCTTTAAAATATCTGATGTGTTATGATTTACCAAATCTGCATAAAACAGTAGAAATCCAAGGAAATTTCAAAACAGCCACCTAGTGTCCAAGGTGTAAATCCAGAGAGAGAGAGAGAGAGAGAGAGAGAGAGAGAGAGAGAGAGAGAAAGCAAGAAAGCATAGCTGGCTAAAGCTTAAATCCAGCCACGTGTTCCCTCTTGAGCCGAGTCAAGGCTTGGCTCTGGCTTCCTTAAGCTCCAACCACGTGTGTTGGCTTTACAGGCAGGGGCCCTGTTCAGCAGGCCTGAGTTGTTTGTAGCACTGGCTTTAAGCAAGCAGGCTTTAAGCAAGCAGCTCACAGTTAGTCCGGCCTGAGGTCAAGCAGACCGAGGCTCGGGCTAGGGAAGCTGGCTGCCCGGCCTGCCACCCTTTCGGGAAAGCGGACCTGCCGCCAAGCCAAGCGGTTTTTAATGGATTCTTGTCACGTTGGGTGCCAGATGTAGATGTAACCAACAATCTTATTAAATAAGAAACACAGAACCAATGTAAAAGAGAAAACCGAGAGGTCAGAGCTCAGAGCTAAAATCTCACCCTTCCTCCTGTGGTGGTCTTAGCTTCCCGAAAGAGAGCTATTTCCTGTGTGTCTGTCTTTTCATAGTATTTTGTTCTGCCTTCTCATTAGTTGTAAACCCAAACACGTGACTGCCTTGTCACTGTCTGTATGTACAGCCCTCTAGGTCTTAAAGGTGTATGTCTCCAATGCTGGCTATATCCCTAAACACCCAGAGATCTATGGGATTAAAGGCGTGTGCCACCACCACCACCACCACCACCACCACCACCACCACCACCATGCTCTTTCTATGGCTCTAATAGCTGTGACTCCCAGGCAACTTTACTTATTAACATACAATTAAAATCACATTTCAGTACAATTAGAATACTACCACACTGCAGCCACCTTGTTAGTTCATTTCATATGTAAAAATCAGGCCTTGCTTTTTCTAGAGCTACTAGGTCTCCTGCTGGAAAAGGCTGACAGGTTGGTCTTGCTATCAGTCTTCATATTAAAGAATAAACAGGTTCCAGATGTAACTTTTTACTTGTACCTTATTTAAAAGAACATTCTTTCCAATGACTGTCTCAGTAATAACTACTCATGTCTCTGACAAATGATTAGATAAAAAGAAAAACACTTAAAGTCTTGGCAAGTTGTGAGGGTCTAAGAATGTGTTCTAAAGCGTATAAAATTCTGAAGAGGATATGAAAGCTTAAGTTTTGAGGGTCTAAAATGATTTAAAATATATAAATACAAATTGTAAAGATATAAGAAAATGATTAAGGGTGTATAAAAATGGAAAATATTTTGAATTTCTTTCCCTGTTCTATGCTATTGCATAGAATATTTTAAATTTCCTTTGGTTGTCTGCTAAAGAGAGACATGAAGGTGCTTCTCATTAGGCTAAAACATCTCTGTCCAATCTGTATATACCCAGCTCTCTGGACAGAGGAAAACATGTTTATTATTTTTAACCCAAATCCATAGCTTTTTCTAGGACTCAAATGAATGAGTCAATTCCTGCTGTCTTACAGATACCTGTTAGCTGCTTATTCTACATGTGGGTTTTAGTACAGATCACAAACAGTGGCAATGCTAATATATATAAAACTTTTATCTCCTTCTATAAACTAAAAAATTCATGTAAGTACAGGGAAGTGGGGGAGTCATAAGACTTGGATCAACCTTTCATGGGTCAAATGGACTCCAGAAAAGTACAGACAGCCCAAGTTTCCACTGCCTATCTCTGTGGTCTCTGTGGATGGGATCTCTCTCTGTCTGTCTCTGTCTCTGTCTCTGTCTCTGTCTCTGTCTCTGTCTCTCTCTCTCTCTCTCTCTCTCTCTCTCTCTCTCTCCTGGTCCTCGGACCCCTACCCTCCCAAAACTATCAGGATAATGAACCTAAAATTTATAAATGTAAAAGTTCCCCTTAAATTCCTAAACTTTAACTTCTACTCCTAGTTCATTAATTGTCCCTGGAGATTTCCAATCAACTAAAGACTGTAAACTGCTCCAAAAACACCAACTTCAGTGGTCCTTTCAAAACTAACTACTCCTGGACTTGAAGCCAAGGTAAACCCCACACTTCTGGCAAAGTTTCCTAGCAGCTTGAGCCCAGCTTTGGACCAGCATTCCAGACTGCTCCAAAGTTACCTGCAATTCACTAGCCTCCAATGGTCCAACAGAACCTGTACAATACACCAAATGCACCCTGCCCCTCCGGGCCTTTGACTAGCATTCAAGCCTTCCTGGACCTGACAACAATATCCTACATCAGCTGAGAGGCAGTTACAGAAGAGGCTACACCATCCATTATCTTTAACAAGAGGCTGGAAGGTTAGGTCCAAAGAAAAAGAACAGTTCTCCTCTACCAAAGGAGCCATTTCCCTATCACTGTCAAAGGAAGCAAGCGGTTGTCCATGATGCCTATTAGCACACCAGAGCTCATGCTGGCCTCTAGGCTCCTTCACTATTACAAAAACCTGTCAAATTTAGAGAGATGCAAAGAGTTACTCCAGAGAGGGCTGTGATCTGATTGAAAGGCTTAATTAAAATATCAACTTTAATCTCTAAAAAATTGTGAACCAGTCATTTGACTCCTATGATCTAGAGCCAGTGGGAAACGTTAAGGCTAAAGAAGCTCCATTTTATGCCAGGCATCCATCTTGGTTCCCACCAGCCATTTATTCCTGGAAGATAGGTTCCCAGTAACCCTGACACAGTGACCCTATAGTCTTTTCCATGGTGTCCCAAACTCCATTAAGAAGGTCTGATCTTGAGCATGTATCCACAACTGCTGTGGGTTCTTGTTTACAACAGTGATGTCATATTTGGAAGAGGAGAGTCTGGGAATCTATAGAGGTACCAAGGCTGCAAAGAATCAGACATCAGAATAGGTAACATGTGGAGCATTCTGCCCAGGCAGTGTGTACAGCCACAGAGATCAAAGTCTACCACTGAGGGAAAGAAAACGATAGTCATGTGGCCTTGGAGTGGATGAAAGCAAGGAAAAGGAGACAGTTAGAGCAGACCCTGGGAGAGGAGCCAGCAGATGTGCAGTTAGTTTATCTCAGGAGCATAAGAAACTGTGTGGAAAGAAGTAATGAGTGACTGGGATGAGGGTTTGCTGGGTTCTGGAGGAGAAATTTGGAAACAAGGTTGAAATAGAGGTTGGGGCAAGGGATTGGTGATGTGCAGCATGCAGGACACATTGGAAACAGTGACAAAACTTTCTGTGCAAGGAACAACTGGGCCAAGAACACCCACTGGAGCAACCATGAGAGAGGAGTTGGAGAAATCAGAGACTAAATAGATGAAAGCCAAGGGAAAGAGAGGGAAGAGGTATAGGCCAGGACAAAGGGCAGGTGACATACCTAGGCGATCCATGGGACAAGAGTGCAAGAAACATGGAGACTGGAAGAGGAATAACTCAGGAGGGGAGCAGGGAAGCAGCTCAGTGGGTGAGAGCCCAAGCCAACAGCTGTGGGTGAATGACTCAAACACAGCCATGAGTCAGGAGACAAACGTGCTAATTCAGGGCCCTAGAGCCATTCCAGCCCAAAGAGCCCAGAGTAAGCCCAGAGAGCCCATGGCTCTGAAGGTTCCTCCACTGGAAGAGGAGAACCCTAGTGTAAGAGAAGGCCAATAAGTGTCAGCAGCAACTGAGAGGGACGAGGTGAGATATGACTATGGGCTTCATGACAGAATCTTTGTGCTTTGGGTTATCCACCAAATGGAATGCTCAGACATGGCTGTAAGCACACAGAAAGTTATTATTAGCAGGCTGGCAGAGGATGCTTGGTAGTCCCGCTGCCAGTGGATCACTAAGGCATTCTCAGGGTGAGCTTTGAAGCACAGATACCACATTATAGTTTAACGCACTTAACAAGAACAGTAGTCCCAAAGCAAAAAACAAAATGCAAGAACAAAATAAAATGCATTTAGAGGTTGTCCCAAAACTGTGGACTTGGATGTATTAGGTCATTGTGTATTCATTTTAGGCTGCATTCTAAGGCCTGAATGGTATTTCCAACCAGCAGTCAGTTGTGCTGATATCTGGGGGACAAGTGCCCATGACTTTGGGCTTTGGGTCAGAAACTTTGTGCTCCATGCACAGAATGTGGAATGTCTAAAGACATGTCTGTGTAAAGCAGAGCCACCCAAGAACATTGACGGTTGGCCATCCACAAGGTGTACTGCTTCACAGTGTTCAAAACTTTCCTGTAGATGCTTTGAGCCCTAGAAATCATGCCTCTGCAGAGTTTTCATCTTGTGGGGAGAACATGTGTTGTTGTTTTTTTTCACATTACTTGAGTGTCAATAACAATCCACACAGCCGAGTGGCAGTTGACCTACCTCATCAGTGTGCCAGACAGACACTGTGGACACCCACACCCACAACCACACCCACCTTGCAATCTTAAGAATATTGAGAGATAAGACACTCTGTAGTCCTCTCCTTCCAAACTATTCCTATGTGGCTGAAGGTCTGGTCTAGAAAGTCAGGTACAGGTAAACCACAAGGAATGAAACTCAGAGGGCTAGAGCTCAGACATTCCTGGAGAATGTGCACTTATACTTACCCTAGATGAGCCCTATTTCTCCCTGACACAAGAGAGTGTTGAAAATACATAGTAGCAGCAGAGCTAATTCTCTCTCTCTCTCTCTCTCTCTCTCTCTCTCTCTCTCTCTCTCTCTCTCTCTCACTCTCTGTGGGTAGCTGTGTGTGTGTGTGTGTGTGTGTGTGTGTGTGTGTGTTCTTCTCTGTGTGTGATTGTGTCACTCTCTCTATGTGTCCACACTCCTCCCAGGGCTGATCTCTCTGACACTTAGATTCTCACTATGTTTCCCCAGCTGATGGCACACCAAAAATACCATACTAGGAGTCATGAGAGAATTCTTTGTGGGCATCGCTCCTTTTTGAATGGGCTTGGCTGGTGACTTGATCTGATGCCAAGTCCACCTCTGTAAGGATAAACACTTAGAAAATAGAGTGTAGGTTGGAGGTCATTTGGAGATTGAGAAGTATCTCCATGCCTATCTATTGGATTAGATCCCAAGAATTAGATGTCAAGGTGGCCACAATGAAGGTTTGTTGTGCACGGGCTAGCCGGACAGATTTCCACCTTCTCTCCATGCACAGAATGTGGAATGTCTAAAGACATGTCTGTGTAAAGCAGAGCCACCCAAGAACATTGACGGGTTGGCCATCCACAAGGTGTACTGCTTCACTGTGTTGAAGTACTTTCCTGTAGATGCTTTGAGCCCTGGCTTCCAGGTGCTGCTGGGTTGGAAGTGGAATTTGCCCTTTAAGGCTCTGTCCATGGTCCTGCATCCTCACAGAGCCTCTCACTAACAAAGCCATGAAGGCTTCAGGCCCAGTAGAGAAGAGGGGCTTTCCCTGTGGAGATGGGGATTAAAGGGTGTGTCCGTCTTCATGCCTCACATTCCGGATTTCCTCCCAATGTGCTCCCGGGATTGGATTAGAGGACTTCACAGACCTTATAAGAAACCACGGAAGCCATTTCTTCTCCAGTCCCACTTGAGCCAGCCTCCTGAAAGCAGCTCCTGCCTAAAGTGAGCACAACTCACAGAACCTGCTGCATCGACCACGGGGAGACAGCAAGCTCTCAGGTGGAAGTCCTTACCAGAGTTTTCTTGAGGTGATTGCCTAGAAACAGAGGAGTGTGGTGGGGTGCATGTGGGGTTTACCATAGGGATTATGGTGTGTCAGGTGTCGCTCGTTCTGTTGAATGACGTTCTTGAACTGCTTTGGACGGCATTAATCATCCCGAGAGGGAAACGGGCCAAGAAGGTTTCAACTTCTAGGACTGACATCCCCGTCTATTTGAATGTGCTTGGGAGGTCAAAACACAGAAAGGGGATCATTGTGTGATGGCCACTAGCAGCCCCATATTTTTGTGATGTCGTGAAGTTTTATCTCATTGGTTAAAGCTCTTTTCTTTCTTCCATTCAGCAAATCCAAGCCAACAACATCTGCGGGTGATTGCCTCACACTCAGCCATGAGTCAGGCAGCACAGCATGC
>NW_023505444.1:0-33973 GCF_004664715.2 Peromyscus leucopus | reverse complement strand
CTGCCTCAACAGCATGTACCAGGCTTTGCTGCCCCGCCATGGGAGAACTCACCCTTTTGGAGGAGGGGAGTAAGAGGTTGGGGTTAGGTGGGGTGAGGGGAGCAGGAGGAAGGAGAAGGGGATCTGTGGTTGGTACATAAAATAAAAAAACTTAAATAAAAAATCGTTGCACACAAAAAAATAAGTAAATAAATGTTGAGATTGGTGTTTCATGTATTTCTTGGGTAGAGTGCTCTGAATATTTGTATTTCATTTCTGTGATACACTCAATGCTTTGTGAAGTGCACTTTAATTTTCCCTGTCTTCTTGCTTGACTAATCACAATGAATCACTGTGCACAGAGGATCCTGAACTTCTTTGGTTTGTCTACATAATCATTATACTGGTGAATGCTCTAATTTTTCATCCACAACTTTTAGACTTATCTAGAATGTTCTGATATGATAGGTACCTAGAAGTACAGAAAGTTGTGCGAACTTGATGTAAGGCTATTTATATATCAAGCTGCACCATGTGGAGAATGTCATCTTTGATTTTATGCTCATCTACACTCCTAAATCAAAAATCTTGCTTGCTCTAGTTCAGTGACATAAATTCACTGCCTATGTGCATGTCTGCTATTAAAAGTAACAGATCAGAACTTTCTAATAGGATAAATGCTTAGATTAAATAGCTTTTTACATTATTCTTTGATAATATCATCTGCATATATACTGAATTTTCAACCACCTACCACCCTCTCAACATCCCTCCTCTTTCCTAGGAAAACAGTCTTGGGAATGGAATTTTGGAAGACTTAGTATTCTGATGCTATGTTGTTTTAAAAACCAATGTACAGACCACGCACAAGGTCATTACTGTAATGTTCTCCAATAATAAGAGTTTTACAATGCCTCAGAGACAATCACAGTAGCTATGAGCTCCAGTTTTCATATTATAATTAAGTCCTTCACTATATCATCATAGTCTATGAACTAGTTTTACTCAACCTAAATTAGAAAAAAATTTTTGAAAGAAAGTTGAGAGTTGCCTGTTAAGCAAACCACCTTTTAATACCTTATTCTTTGTTTTAATGTAGTCTCTGTAATTTCCAGAAGAAAAGATCCACCCCATCAATGGAAATAAAAGTTCTTTTGAGCCAGCACATACCTGGAAACAAGACTTGTCATGGCCTTGATGAAGCTCAAATGCCAACCAGACTTCTCTGTTTGGATCTCCCTGACAGTTCCCTTTAAAAATAACTCTCTAATGAGAAGAAAACAACAGAAGTTATTTTTAAATGATCACACAGGCAGTCTCATCTGCCCTGACATTGCCAATTCCTTCATTTTATAAAACACAAATTTCTCCATATGTAGTTAAGGATGAAAACAACACTTCAGATCTCTAGTGTGAGCTGGATAACTGATGTCCCAGCCATGATGGTACCGTGTCTGTCTTCCAAGTGCTGTGGCTGTCCCTCATCTTTTATCCCCTTCCCTCCTCTGTCCCTTTGTGGTTACACTTCACAGTCCCTTTTTCATGATTTTACTAAGATTAGAAAATGTGAGCTGAGTAAGGGCCTGGTGAAAGGAGACAACAGTTGTGAGGGAAACAGGAAGTACTTTAGTAAATTACTTAGGCTTAGATGTTCTCATTTTGATGTAATGGAACAGTTAAGATAAAGAAAATGTTTAATTCAGTGATGATACAAGAATATTTCATTTTGTTGTAATTATTCTAACCAGAAAATAAAATAAAGTGAGATTGTCAAATCATATTTTTTTGTGGAGTTCTAGTTCAGAAAATAACCTGATGTTCTCAATGACTGTACCCTGACATGGTTGCGTCAATTGTGAATGGTCAAAAGGCTGTATGTTTATCCTCAAGGTATAAAAATTTTTACCAAAATAAGTATTCCATGACTTAAGAGGACATCATTACACCAGTTATTTGGCTTATTTTGAGATCGTTCATGCTACATGGAAAAAAAAGAAAATGAAAAAGAATAAATGTTAAAATAGGTAGTGGCTGCACTCTGAAAATTATCAGTCAAAGCCCTGCATATATATGGAGTACAGTAGCAGTTAGAATAAAGAAGCCAGCCAAGGATGGCTATTGCCAACACTTTCCTACAACTCTGTTTGTGTTGCTAACTAATTCTACACAAGTACTTTTGCTGATAGATATTGGCTTCTTCATGACTGGATAATCGGTACCTATGGAATGAAACTTTGAAATGTTAGGTTCAGTGGTGTAGACCTGTGATCTTGATGCTCAGCCACCTGAGCTACATGAGACTCGGCGTAGAAACAAAAACAAACAAATGCTTAAAAACAGGGAGGAGAAGGGAAGAGAAAATTGAAAGAGAAATGCATTTTTGAGAGCAGTTACTTATATACAGCAGGTTTGTATCCATTTAAACATATACTTTTTTTCATGAAAGCTCTGTGGAATATATATTAAATACCCACTCAAAATTACGTAATTTCAGTTATTTTATCTATGTTCAATCTCTTTTTACCCGTCAGTTTCAATGACCAAGAAAAAGAATTTACTTTTTCTGCCCTTCCTCTTCGTAGATTCAGCCCCTAGAATGTTATGCCTATGTCACTCACGATTTCCCTAACATTTCCTTCCAATTTCTTCTAGTTACTGGACTACAGTTTCACTTAGCTCAGGTTCAGTTTTTTGCTACAGTCTTGGACCTGCAGCTATGTTTAGTGTCTCCAGGCCACAGTAATTCAACTGGGATAGAAATTATCCTTAAGTTCTTTCCACCTTGAATAATCTATTGATTCTGTGCTTCCTATGTTTTAGGAATGAGACAGTATTCCTGAAATGTTTTGCAAAGCGATACATAAAATAAGGGATTCCCAGCTGGAAGAGCTAGTTCAAACTAAACTGTATCATTGACTTTTCAAGTATTCCTCACTATCGAAATCAGCTTAATATTTTTTAAGAAACTTAAAGGTGACTAAGCGTCTCTAAAATGTATTAATAAAACACTTTTTCATATTTAATGTCTTTACAATTAAAGAGAAAAATATACCTAATGCCTACATGCTTATCTGTTTTTCATAGATCTCAAGTAGAACATATAAAATAGAAATACTAGTAACTGGATCATAACTATTGCTACAGATAAAATTCAGGCCTTAAGTACATACAGCTACTGAACATCTGTCCATAGTCTGCAGTGTTTTCCAAATACAATCTAAAGACTTCTTGGATGAAAAATCAAAGTCATAAAAACAAATTTTGTAATCTCACTTTTTTTTTTTTTGGTTTTTCAAGACAAGGTTTCACTGTGTAGCTTTGGTGCCTGTCCTAGTCTTGCTCTGTAGACCAGGCTGGCTTTGAAATCACAGAGACCCCACTTGGCTCTGTCTGCAAGTGCTGGAATTAAACGTATACGCTACCACTGCTTAGCTAGAATTTAGTGTTTTATAATCTCCTTACCTAAAACTTTGCAACTATCACTTAGCTAAAACTTGCTAGCAAGTCCTGAAATTTCTATGAGTCTTCAGATAAAAATATGAACAGTATAAAAATGAGAAATGGATTATTTGATCTCAAATCACTTGCCAATTTTTCACATATCAAATAAGTAATTGTCCATGGTATATTTTTAGAGTATTAGAGAGAGATTTATCTGTAGCTTAATTATTGCAAACTATATAACATAAATGCTGGAAAGATGATTGTAAAACATTTCTGGGTATAACATTATTGACTTGTTCATATTGGCTTTGTGATATTAACATTGATAAAAAACCCTTTATTAAATTACTAGGTATGGATTTGAAGGGGTTTTATATAGCATGACAAAAGTCTGCACTCAAAAAGAATGTGTAACAATATGAGTAACTTCTGACTCTAGAGCACTCCTTCCCGGATGGGCCTGATTAGTAGTTGTGACTACACCAGTGTTCTTAACACCAATAGCCTAAATAAGTAACTAAAATGCATATAATTGACATTTCAATAGTTCTACTATATCTATACTCTTTCTACAGTTACATATTAAAAGTATGTAAGTTAGGCATTTTATACTGCTTTAAAGGTAAATGGCTGTATTGATCAGTCCAAATTTCTTTCTGTGGTTACATGGGAAACTGGCCAAGATAAGCATATCAGGAATGATGGTATCTAACAAGAAACATTCCCTGGCATCAACAAGCACTGTGTCCTGCTGACAGAGCACAAGGCACAAAGTAACGCTTCATTCTTATTTTAAACAGTGTCACCCCATGTTTTACTCATGTTCAACAGATGCTGAGTGGACACTGTAACACAGGCTGTGTTCCAGACTGTGAGGATACAGTGAATAAGATACAAAAATAAGAGATGAATAAGACTCTTGGCTTCAAGGAGCTCACCATCCAAGAGAAGAGACAGGTGGACCCCGGAAAGTAATTCCAGTGCAGGCTTAGTGCAGCATTGCAAGACACAGTGCATGGAAAACACATGGTGTAGCTAGGATAGTAGAGCAGAGGCCTTGAACCAGACAGTGATCTCATGTCTAAGGATGTGTGGATGCAAACTCTGTAGCACCTGTGCAACTCAAAAGACTGTACAATTTAGAGTGTGCATTCTCTGGATAAATTTGTGTTTGTGGAGTAACATTTTGGAGGTTGTGGGGGCCTGGCTAGAGAAATGTCATGAGCAGGCAGAACACTGTGGGAAGTAGGAGGATGAGAAGACAGGTCATTTCAAAAGTTTCCCCAAAGAGAAAATCAAAGAAGTAGGCCCCACCTTAGAAAAAAGTGCAACTTCCTGTGGGAACATTAGGAAAGAAATTAAAGTTAAGCTGGCCGGTAGAAAAGAAAAGCAGAATTTTCAGTTATTTGGGTTTCCAAGTATGGGGATGTAGTTATTTTACTAGTACAAGCTCCTTCAAAAGATAGTATCCCTAAAGAATGCAATAAGATATCTGGGTGAATGAGTTATTAATGGTGACTGATAAACTAAATCACACAAATAATTAAGATAAAACAATATTTCTGATTCAAACGTTACTTTGGGAACATCATTGGCCTGGGAGCTTAAGAGGTTTTACTGAGGGTCAGACATGGAAGCTAAAAGCTTTTAACAAGCTTGAATAGTGAAGGAAAAACAGCCTTTAAGGTAAAAGACAGTAGAACGAGACAAAGAAGAAAAAAACCTAAGAAAGGTCAACACAGGTTTCTAGGGTGGCCTGGTGTGAGATGGGGTGGTTGAATAGAATCAGCTTTGTATCTCATATTTACTACAGTAAACATTTCAGCTTGTATTAAAAACTGTTGAATGGCTAAATCATTAGCTCACTGATTTAACATGATTTATGCCTCAGGTTAGAAAGACAAGAGAAATACATGAGGAAAAGTGGCCAGAGAATTAATGCAATAATCCTGGCAACAGAAAAGAAGAGCTTGAATCCTGTTAGTGGTGTAGAAATGGACATCTATGGAAATATAAGAGTGAGACCAAGAATAATATTGGCCTTTGACCTAACAAGAAAATCCTTTCTCTATAATAGGTTAGAAAATCTCCTTTGTTCTTCAGCTTTATACTTCCCCAGAGGTCAACAAAACCAATAATATGTGCCCATCAAACATCTATCTTCCTCCTCTGCTTAGACCATGATTGAAGGACCGTGACTATGGAATTCCCTCTCCAAACAACCTCAAGAATCTTCTCAGGCCTGAAAGGGCTTCTTCCATCAGGATATCCTACCATTACCCAGTGGTTGAAAAGCACTGGTCGTAAAACCAGTGATATAGCAAGATGACTGGTGGGGTCTGCACATGTTAAATTTCAGGCATTTCGAGTCTTCTAAGAACATCTTTTAGATGATTCTATATTAAAAGATATAGAGGTCCCAGTCAAGGCCTCACCTATAAGCATTATTTGTGAGTCATGAAGAAGGGAGAAATTGCCAAGTATGGTGGCACACATCTGTAATTACAACATCCAGGGGTCTGAAGTAGAAGGACCACAAGTTCCAAGCCAGTCTAGCTACATAGTAAGACTGATTCTCAAAGTGAAAAAGAAATAGCCTTGGGAGAAAGTAAAATGATACATAAAAAGAAATCCATGGTGCAATCTTAAGAAAGACTCCAAATTCAAGAACAGATGACCAGAAGCATGGGAGAAAATCAAGACAGTGTTATCATGAGCAACAACAGGAAGAGAGGATGTAGAGAGTAAGAGAAGCTGTCTGTGCCACTCACCTCCTTCCCTGGCCCCTCACTAGATTCATCATAACCCCTTAGTCCCCCTCCACTATTTCCACCATCTAACAGCTGCCTTAGTCTCCCCATCAGGATGTGCTCCACTTCTCCACTATGAACCAGCCTCTAATTTCCATGTACCTTTACTCTAATAAATAACTATATTAATTTCCATTTCTAAACTTTCTGACAAATCTAGTGGGTGCAATGTCTGCAAACCATACCTAACCTTCCCTCAAATAGAGATATTTAAAGGGGCAGTTACTCAATATCCTCACACAGTGAATGGAATAAAACTCAGGATGGAACGTGCCTGAAGCCGTGGTTCCATGGTCTCCAAATGTCACCACATAGGTCCTGTCCACTAGGACAGAAGGTTAGTTGTTCTTGTAAACAGTGGCTAAGGCCTGAACTTTGGCCAGTAAACTTTGGAGTCTCTCTTGGGCTGTTCAAAGATTGCTTTTTCTGTCTTTTTTTTTTTAATCATTAAGGTTGCTACATTAATGTTTCCATGCAATTGAAAGTCACAATGTCTAGGGATATATGTAAAGCATTTTAATTGTAGACTTGACATTTCTGACCCAAATGTTGCTTCATTACTGCATTTTCTGAATTTTCCTTTTTGGCAGCTCATACTGCTTTGCAATTATTTCCTGTGTTGTGTTTTTGAATTCTGGGGAAGTCTACATCTTGGTGTTTAGCATAACTGGAAACAGATCTGTGCACTTTCCAGGCACTTAACTGTATACATATAAGTTTGGTGGTAATCTAATTGTACTGAAATGTGATTTTGATTGTATGTTAATAAATAAAGTTGCCTGGGGGTCAGAGCTATTAGAGTCATAGCAAGAGTGTGGCGGTGGTGGCACACGCCTTTATTCCCAGCACTTGGTAGAAGAGCTAGGTAGATCTCTGTGTGTTCAGGGATACAGCCAGCATTGGAGACATACGCCTTTAAGACCTGGGGGGCTGTACATATAGACAGTGATGAGGCAATCACGTGTTTGGGTTTACAACCAATGAGAAGGCAGAACAAAAAGACTATGAAAAGACATACAAACAGGAAGTAGTTCTCTTTCAGGAAGCTAGGACCACCACAGGAGGAAGGGTGAGATTTTAGCTCTGAGCTCTGACCTCTCAGCTTTCTCTTTTACATTGGTTCTGTGTTTCTTATTTTAATAAGATGGTTGGTTACATCTACATATCTGGGTCATCAGAAAGGAATAAAATGAAGGCTGGACAGATGGGTCAGTGGTTAACCCTATGCACTGCTCTTCAAGAGGACCAGAGTTCAGTTCCCAGCACATACAGGAGTTCACAACTCCTTGTAACTCCAGCTGGAGTTGCACTTTTTTCTAAGGTGGGGCCTACTTCTTTGATTTTCTCTTTGGGGAAACTTTTGAAATGACCTGTCTTCTCATCCTCCTACTTCCCACAGTGTTCTGCCTGCTCATGACATTTCTCTAGCCAGGCCCCCACAACCTCCCAAAATGTTACTCCACAAACACAAATTTATCCAGAGAATGCACACTCTAAATTGTACAGTCTTTTGAGTTGCACAGGTGCTACAGAGTTTGCATCCACACATCCTTAGACATGAGATCACTGTCTGGTTCAAGGCCTCTGCTCTACTATCCTAGCTACACCATGTGTTTTCCATGCACTGTGTCTTGCAATGCTGCACTAAGCCTGCACTGGAATTACTTTCCGGGGTCCACCTGTCTCTTCTCTTGGATGGTGAGCTCCTTGAAGCCAAGAGTCTTATTCATCTCTTATTTTTGTATCTTATTCACTGTATCCTCACAGTCTGGAACACAGCCTGTGTTACAGTGTCCACTCAGCATCTGTTGAACATGAGTAAAACATGGGGTGACACTGTTTAAAATAAGAATGAAGCGTTACTTTGTGCCTTGTGCTCTGTCAGCAGGACACAGTGCTTGTTGATGCCAGGGAATGTTTCTTGTTAGATACCATCATTCCTGATATGCTTATCTTGGCCAGTTTCCCATGTAACCACAGAAAGAAATTTGGACTGATCAATACAGCCATTTACCTTTAAAGCAGTATAAAATGCCTAACTTACATACTTTTAATATGTAACTGTAGAAAGAGTGCAACTTCCTGTGGGAACATTAGGAAAGAAATTAAAGGTAAGCTGGCCGGTAGAAAAGAAAAGCAGAACTTTCAGTTATTTGGGTTTCCAAGTATGGGGATGTAGTTATTTTACTAGTACAAGCTGGAGGGAATCTCTCTCTCTCTCTCTCTCTCTCTCTCTCTCTCTCTCTCTCTCTCTCTCTCTCTCACACACACACACACACACACACACACACACACACACTCACAGAATTAGTAATAAATAATAATTTTTAAAGAAAAATAAAATGGATTCTAGAATGTTATCAAAACACAGTATTAAAATGAGACCTTTGGTGCTTCCTCATTAATTGCCTCAGTTTATTGTTGGAAAACGCTGCCTGGGAGATCAAGCTGCCACATAGTTTATGGATATCAAAGCTAGATTGGAACTCAGGTTCCCCCACCTAACAGTTTTACATGCCTTTTACTGCTGGGTCTAGTCAGCAAAGGTCCATTGACTTTTTCAGTAGCAAATGTAAGTTTAGGAATCTATATGAGTCGATTTAGATAGTGGTAGTATATTTTATCAGCTAGTATCAAACATAATTTGTAAAATATAGGTGAGGTCATTTAGCATTGAGTAAAATGCAATTCTCACTGCCACACAAGTGACCCTGGAGGCATTTTAATTTCACAATGTTATTGTCATAATGTTGTATATTGAAATCACTTTGCTTTAATGCACAAATTAACACCTACTTCTGAATAGCCACCAATGATGTTAATATCCTGATTCTCTAATGCTTAAATGTTATGTGCATTTGATAGTGTGTATTAAATTAATTAGAACAGAAGTGATAGGCAGGAATACCAACTGGATCCTCTTATTTATACCCAACTCCCTCATCCCAATGTTTGTACCCTTGACTATCACTATGTTCTTTTTTAAAAGCCCTTACACTAGTCTTTATTTTTGAGAATAAAGGAACTTCTACCTTCTCTTTCATGTGTTGTTCCCAACAGCCCAAACCCACATTCCCACATGGCATCATGAATGGAGCTGACTAACTACTGATAACTTCAGACTCCAAAAGCATCTCCTCTTGGCTCTAGTGCCTGTCCTCGGCCCCATTTTCATTCAAGTTTGCAACATCTCTCAACTGAACTTATAAGCACTTAGGAAAAGCTGTAACACTCCTGGAGAAAGTTATCCTGATGGCCACTGAATTGTTGGCATGCAGACTGGTCTTCTGTCAACCCTCTGAGGGGCAGGGATGAGAGGTTGGGGTTGTCATCATTTTCCGAGTTTTAACAAAAGGGGGTGAAGGGAATGAGGAGATGGGATCTAGGATTACTAGGGATGGTGAGAAGTATAATTCACTGAAACTCATGTTCAGGGAGGACAAGAACAGATGAGGATAGCGGCTGAAGAGTGAGACCAAAGAATTTCCTGGGGGTGTTCAGAGTTCAGAATGACATCAAGCATCTATAAGGCATTTACAGGGAGATTTGCCCTGAGCAGTAGTGGGTACTAACAAAATCTAGGAAAGAATGACATGGAAATCTAAGAGTCATATAGGGTCAGTAAGAGACTGAAGGTTGTGTGTGCACTGGTGAACTAGGGAGCCAGCACGCTCTCCGTGGCTCAGCACAATCAAGTGAGAGCTCCCTCTTGTTAGGGAGGAAAGGTGAATCTTCTCCAGGCAACAGTTCCAGGAAGGAAGAGCAGCTTTGTTATCTGTGGCTTCTGGCATTGCCTTTAGTGTGGGAGCCCATGGAGGTTTCCTAGTGAGGTCTGGGCTTGCTTTACCCAGCAGGACTGTATAAGAGTGGATTATACCAGGACCTGGGTACCGGACGTTTGGAAGGTTCTACACTTGGCTGTGTCTAGCAAGTGGGAGGTCTTTTGCCTCGCCCCTTGACATTGTTATGAAAAGCCCTTTTGAATAAAGTTCTTACCATTGAGAATTGACCCAGGTCCTCCCGAAGCTATCCTGTATTTCTGTCTTTCTTTTTGCTGTCTAGGCCTATCATTCTACCTGGTATTTTCTTATCCCTTTCTCCTGAAGAGTACCCTGGGTAAAGTGGGGCAGGTCCCCCACCCTTTAGCATTAAATGCTACTGGGATGAGAGTGTGATGGGAGAGTAGGGGTTAGAGACTGAAACATCAGGAACAACATAAACAAACCCAGTGTTCAAAGAAAGACAGATGGGGAGCCCTTCTTCATCTGGACCTCATCTAATGAACAGAGCATGCTGAGAACAAGCTCATGCTATACAACTGAGGGAGAGATGGTGCACTGTAGTAATGTCCTAAAAAAGGCCATGATGCTTGAGAGTGGCAGTGGAAGACCGGGTTGGTGTGGGGAGTGGGGATGGAGGGTGCTTTCTCCCTTAGCTCGCTAGCCCACTCCTATTCTCAGGAGTTCCTTCTCGTTTGTAATAAATGTTCTCTTCCTCTTTCTACCCATGTGTCCTTGTCACAGTTCATTGTCATGGGGTACAGAAATCTAGATACTTCCGTGATATGTCTTTCTGCGTGCTGTGAATATGTGTTGCTCTGATTGGTTGATAAATAAAGCTCTGTTGGCCTATGGTAAGGCAGCTTAGAGGCAGGCAGGAAATTCAAGCCAATAGACAGGAAGAAGAAAGGAGAGTCGTAGGAGACGCCAGTCACAGCCAGGAGAAGGAAGATGTGAAAGTATCTGGTGAGCCATAGCCACTTGGCAACTTATAGACAAATAGAAATCAGTTAAGTTATAGGAGCTAACTAGGGAGAAGTGTGGTGGTAATCTAATTGTACTGAAATATTATTTTGATTGTATGTTAATAAATAAAGTTGTCTGGGGGTCAGAGCTATTAGAGCCATAGCAAGAGTGTGGCGGTGGTGGCACACGCCTTTAATCCCATAAGATCTCTGTGTGTTCAGGGATACAGTCAACATTGGAGACATATGCCTTTAAGACCTAGGGGGCTGTACATTCAGACAGTGACGAGGCAGTCATGTGTTTGGGTTTACAACCAATGAGAAGGCAGAACGACATACTATAAAAAAACGAACCGACAGGAAATAGGTCTCTTTTTCGCGAAGCTGGGACAGCAGGAGGAAGGGTGAGATTTTAGCTCTGAGCTCTGACCTCTCGGCTTTCTCTTTTACATTGTTTCTGTGTTTCTTATTTAATAAGACGGTTGGATACATCAATAGAGAAGCCTGAGCCATTAGGTCATAAAGTTTGTAAATGATATTAAGCTTTCTGAGTGATAATTTTATAAGCAGCTGTGGGACTGCGGGTGAGAGACATTTGTCCTGACTGCGGCAGGCAGGACACAGGCAAACTTCCAGCTACATACTTCAACAAGTTCCTCTGGGCCACCGTAGCCTTTGCTGATAACAGGAGGAAGTGTGTTGCAGGATGGAACACAGGAGACAGCTGTAAGCTGGACCTCAAATAGCCTGAATAACTTGTAACTAGGACTCAGGCAAGCGACCCTACCTAGTTTCCAGACAGGAAGGAAATACAATTCAGGTCCAGAAACAGCCTAGACAGGATAAGAAGAAAGAGACCTTGCTGGGTGACTCCTCAGCTCTGCCTGTGGACATGCAGTGAGAAATTGGACAGCTGAGAACAGAGTGCCCTTGAATACTGGATTTCAAAGGGTAGTATGAAAAGGAGAGGGGAAAACTGATGGAAGAACCTGTAAGGAGAGAGATATTCTAATGTGGAACTTTCTCCTACCATCTGTTGATGTGGATAAAGCTGTGGTTGACAGCTAAGTACTTAATTGCCTTGAATTGCCAATTCCTGACTGTAAATTAGAGACTCTTTCTCCCCTCCTGTACCTCAACTTCCTAGTCTGCAAAATGGGTAATAAAATAATACTTGGTAAGGCTGTGGAAAATAAATAAAATATTTGTCAGGAATAGAGTAGATGCTCTAAATGTCAGATACGATTGAAATGGCTAGACTTGGTACCAGGCACTAGCATTTAAAAAGTCAGTGCTCTAGCAATTACCACAGTCTTAGACAGTTCTTCCTGCAGGGGTGCAGAGTCTGAGAGAACCTTACTGAGTTCCAGTGATAGATGTGAGAATATTAAATTATAACAAACATATTCCTTTTGGTCAGTGTGGAGCTGTGAATCAACATGGCAAAATGTAATAAGCACTGGAAACAGTAGACAAACCTTGTAGACATGCAGCTCTACAGCTCTGCTGTGTGCAATATGAAGATCTTTCCTCAGAGCAGTAGGAGAAATGATCTAATCAAGAGAGAAATCTGTTAATACAACATGAATAGTGGGAGATGGTATGCAAATGAAATGACTGGTTTGGAACTGTAATTCAATGGTGTAGCACCAGCTTATGGGGTGCAAGCCTCTACAGTCAATCCCCAGCACCAGAAAGGAAAGAAAAGTAAATTAATGTTCAAAATAAATAGTTGTTAACATACTTGCATTTAAAAGAATGAGAATATCACCAAGCAGTCAACCAAAACATCTGTAATAGAAGCAACAGACAGAACTAAGAGGAGAATCAGTATAATTAAAAGCATAAACCCAGTGAGTGAGTCCAAGGGTTTGCTTTGGAGAAGGCCAATATATTAAACCATCTCTTTTCAGAGCCAATTTATTTAAAAGAAGACCAAATATACAAGAAAAAGGGCATACAATTACATAATTGATGGTGTTTTTATTTCAAATGATAACATCCTCTAGAGCTCTATATCCCTAAATGAGAAAAATGCTAATAAGTGAGATGTTTTGAAGAAGAATTCCATTAAATACATGGCAAAGTAAACAATTGAGTCTCAGTCTAAACACTGAATTGGTGCATACTGAATCAATGCCACTCCAGGAAAATTGCAGGACTCCCATGAGCCTCTGGCCACACCACTAACTAATCAACTAACCAATCAAGACATAGCCTTACTTAGTGCGTGTCTCTGTGCAAGATGCCTTATTTAACATAAGCTGTTGTTTCCTCAACATCAAACTCATGATGCCAACATGAGTATGAAGGAAATTCCTCTCATATGCACATTTTTTTCTATAAGATGCATCATCTTGTACTTCAGACAGCATTTCATTGCTGCATTTGGAACAACCTTGAGCATCAGAATTAGCAACAAAAATGTTGCCATTAAGTACACTGCAAAAAAAAGGAACAAATGTTTATACTATGAGAGCTGAAATAAATACAGAACAGTACCTTGTTGGGCCTCACCCATGGAAGTGCTGTGAATATTGATTTTGCATCTGGGGAAGCAGATGAGTTAAGAATTACAGAATCCACAAGGGATGAAGATTTGCAGGAAAAGCATTGAGACTGACTGACACACAGCAGATGACATGGAAAAGTGGTCTGCTATTTTCTAGCTCTACCTCAACCTCAGGTTTAATGAACAAACTCAAATCCTTCCAAAACATGTAACCTCAATCCTATCTGAAAAACGGTTAAAGGTCTAGAGAGATGGCTCAGTGGTTGACACTGGCTTCTCCAGAGGACCAGGGTTCGATTCCTAGCACCCACTTGGCAGCTCACAATCAGCTGAAATTCCAATCCCAGTAAACATGATGCTCTTCTAGCCCTCTTGGGAATTGCACATACATGGTACACAGACATATAAGAGGGAAAATACCCATATGCACATAAAATAAAAATAAAACTTTTTTAAAGGAAAAAAAATAAAATTCATTTTTAGAAATAAGCATAAATGAATACCCAAACTATATAAGGTATATAGAAATAGTAATAACTTGAATGAGAAAATTCTGATATAAACATATAAACATCACAGGTCCAAAAATACAGCAAAATGAGATTTGTCAAAGTGGTTAAAATGTAAGAAATATTTTTTCATTAGGTCTTTTTGATGGGTGTGTAGCATGTTTGTGTGTAAATATTTGAGTGGGCAAGTGTGAGCTGAGTGTGAGTGTGTGTTTCATGCAGGTACATGAGTTTCATGGTACATGTATGGAGTCAGAGGACAACCTTGAGTGTCAGCCCTAGTCTTGCATCTTATTTGAAGCAGAGTCTCATGTTAGTCACTGCTGCATTGGTGGGGCTGACAGAAGAGCTTCTGGTAATTCTTCTGCCTCCTGTAGTTGGTGTGTTTTCCTTGGGAAGGGGGTTGCTACCCAGCTCTCAAATAAGGCACCCACACAGAGGCTTATTCTTATTATAAATGTCTGGCCTTAGCTTGGCTTGTTTCTTGTCAGCTTTTCTTAACTTTAAATTATCCCATCTATCTTTTGCCTCTGGGCTTTTTCTTTCCTATTCCTATATACCTTTCTTTCTTCTTACTCCATGGCTTGCTGTGTAGCTGGGTGACTAGCCCCTGGAGTCTTCCTCCTTCTCTGGCTGCATCTTTTTTCCTTCCAGATTTCTCCTTCTATATATATATATATACTCTCTCTGCCTGCCAGCCCCACCTATCCTTTCTCCTGCCTTGCTATTGGTCATTTAGTTCTTTATTATACCATCAGTTGTTTTAGACAGGCACAGTAACACAGCTTCACAGAATTAAAGAAATGCAACATAAACAAAAGTAACACACCTTAAAATAATATTCCCCAACAGCCTCCAGCTCCCTCTCACTGTAGGTACACAAGGATTATAGATGTATACCACCACATCCAGCTTTACATGCACTCTAATCCTCACACCTGACAAGTACTTTCATTTATAAAATCTATTAGTGAATAAGTCAAAAGATAGGAAATCAAATGACTACCCACAGATAAGAAAATAGTACCTACATAATAATGTTCAGAACCCATCCAGAGTAAAAACAAAAGAACAAAACCTCCCTAAATAGTAATGAAAACTCTTTGAATACATAAACACTATCTTTGGCAAGCCAGTAAGCCTAGAGCTGTTTCCATTACATTCTGGACTGGGACAGAATTACCAGAACAATTTACAGTTACTTGAACTTGGTTGTGAATATGAGACAATAAGATTCAGTAAGTGCAGTTTGCTCTGGCTGCAGTCCATCCTGCAAGTGCAGCAGTTCTGTGGTTGTTGACTGGCTATAGGCATTGTTTATGTGTTAAGGGCCTTCTCAGATTTTGTTTTGTCTGGACTAGGTTCTATCAGAGCCATATGTCCCTTTACTTTTTGACCAAGTGTACCTACTGTTCAGTGAGAGAGGATCTATCAGTTTGCCCTAAGAGATGAAGCTCAGTAGTGGAGCACTTGCCTAGCAGACACAAGGTCCTGGGTTTGATACAAAGAGCCAGCATCCCAAAGCATGCAGAACAGCATTGGTCATGATTCTGGCCATTATCCAGCATTCTAGGAATTGGGAGTGGCAGCTGCTGCTGTCCCTGAGTGGTAGAACTGACAGTCCCAATGACTGCCAAAAGACATTGTTTGAGCCTATACTCTGTCCCAGTAGAGGTTATGTTTGAAGATTTACAATCTCAGAGATCCTCCCATTTGCCCATTGAATTGTTATTTCAGTTCGTATCTTCTAAGTTGTGTGTGATGGGAACTAAAATGGTTAGGGGTAGAGATCTTTGCCCAAAGGTTTTTGAGTTTTCCCGTGAAACAATGCTTTAGCCTGTCTCGGTCTTGGGGTTCTTTGTCTATAGTGAGAACCAGTCACCCTTCAGACTTGCAGAGTTGGTAAGAACAAGACTTGTGACATGCCAAGGCTGTAGGAGGCGTGGGCAGCCCCAGTCCATTCCTTCCTTAGAATATGGGGACTTTATATTTGGACATGCCATAAGTCTTTGTCCACATGCCCATGCCCTGTATGTCCCACACCACATTGACAGGTTTCCTCTCCCACTGGCTGACATCAGATGTAGCAAGAAGCAACAGCAAATGGAATAAATATAGCCCCAGTTTGGAGGACAGTAGTAGACTAATTCTAAAAACCTAACCATAAAGGAATGTGGGAAAGGAAAAAAGGGAAGAAGGAAAATTGCTACATGAGTTGGGGACAGAGAAGAGAGACGTAGTGTTCCACTGGTAAAAAGAAGAGACCATTGCCTTTCTAGTTTTATTATTTACCACCGTGCCACTGGCTAAGAATTTTAAACTTCTTAAGGCTAATACAGGAGAGGAGGATAGCAATCAGTAATGAATTGTGTATGTATGAAATTGTCAAAGAATAAATTCAATTAATAAAAAATATTTTAATTATATTGAAATGTCTTACCCTGCCCAGTTCACATGCCACTGTATTTCCTTCACAGCAGGTCTCATGCAGATTTTTAATACCTGTGTTCAATTTGGCAATTTCAGAAAAATTAGCTCTAGGTTGCTTTTTAGTGAGCAGAATCAATTCTCTGTAAAGAAATTAGATACATTTAAACAGCATTTTTTAGAAGGAGAATACATTTTGTTTTTAGTAATTATTCTATTTTTGAGATTAGAATATAATTATACCATTTCTTCCTTCCCTTTCCTCGGTATTTTGAATTTCTACTTTGAGTAACCCAAAGTGTCTAAACACATTACCAAGTATTAAGATGTGTTTTCTACTTCTTTGGTTGTGATGCACAGACCCACACAGAGATCAAATCTCAATAATGCCACACATGGTAATTTTCATCATTTAAGGTTCTGCTAAAGATGCTGAATTGCTGAGACATTGAGACATACAACGTGATAACCTTAGAAATCCAAGCAGCCTCTCTGTGACACTAACCTCATTACAAAGACAAATGTTTGAGGCACGGGGCTTCTTTGTGACTATTGACACGACTCTGGAGTTTCTCTGGAAATAAAACATTCCTGACCTCCAGGAAGCCCAGTGCTGTCACTCATTGAAGAAGAAGGTGATAAGAAAAAAAAAAAATACCTGGTTCCAAGCTGGAGAGGATGCACTAAAGCCTCCTCCATCCTTTGGTTCCAAGAGAAAAGAAGATATTTTTGTCTCTAGCCTTTTCAATATAGGAAGATTTAGTTAATAACTGTATCACCACCACCACCACCACCACCACCATCATCATCATCAGTATATACCCAGCTGGCTTTGTATACACAATGTATCCCAGGATGACCTTGAACTCCTTATCCTTCTGCATCTACCTCTCAAATGATGGAATTATAGGCAATATGCCACAATGCCCAGCCAAGTCCTTACATATTTTTTTAAGTTTTACTTCTATTTGTAATGATATGTACAGGTGTGTCTCTGTTTGAGAATGTGTGTATGTGAGTGCAGCTACCCAAGGAATCCAGAAGAGGGCAGAAGGTCCCCCAGAGCTGAGTTACAGGTCATTGTGAGCCATTCAATGTGACTACTGGGATCTTGAGCCCTCTGCAAGGGCAGTAAATACTTTATCTCTCCAGCCGTAAGTCCCTGCATCTTAATGACCCAAATCTATCATGCACTGAGAGTTTTGAGCAGATGAGATAAACTGATGGAGAAGATAATGGGAGCAGTTGAGGACTAAATGATTTCATACTCAGCTCCTGTGCCATTGTGCCATTTGTAAGCAGAGAAGAAGCATAGGTATAGAAAAGGATTCCGGGCTTATATGGACAAACATTGTTAAATAATGGGTAAATGACTTTTAAAATAGTTTATCCAAAACAGCTGACCTAGCAGCAACAAAGCCCACAAATCCACATAGAAAACTTACCCTGCTCTTGCTATTGTGTCATTGAATTTAATCCCGATTTCACATAAATGATGGTGTCTCGCAGATATTTCTCTAATATGTTTTCTGATGGGTTCTAGCTGCAAACAGAAAACAACTCATCAAAGAAATGTGATAGTAACAGAAAATGTTAATGACACCATTAGGAAAAGATAGAAAACTGAACTTCATCTATCACCCCAACATTAGAAAGTCTTCAGCTGACTGACTGAAGAGAAGATAAACACACACACAAAAAAATAACAGGATAGGGATTTTGCAAAAGCAGAATCTCACTTACCCAGCGATCACTTAACTCCAAACTTCATAAACAAACTGATGTCTAGAAAGCTACCAAAATAGACTCAAAAACTGCCTTCCAGATGCACTTTCTTTTATCCAACTCATTAATCACTTTATCTTGTAAGTGTCCCAAACTGCTTAGCTGAAATAGATGCTTCAAATCTGCAATACACTTTACCTCCAAATGTTTGTTTTCTGTAACCCTACATTTCCACTTTTTAAACTATCACCAACAAATTTTTCTAAATAAATAAAAGCACAATTATGGTAAAAAGAAGTGTATTCATGTTTTTTTATGATGGCAAATTTTCAAGGCAAATAAGGTGGTTCAAGAGTAGAATAATTGTTAAGTAATGATATATTGTTTTGAGAACATTTATGTTTATAATGAAAATAGATGTGTTTAAATGTCTAATCAAAACTTTCTCAGAGTGAATACAATCACATATGAAACAAAAAAATCTCAGTTGGAAAAATCAGGCGAAGGAAATACATAAAATTAACATTTTTGTCTGGTAGAAATGTAAGTAAAATCTTTAAATTTCAGGATAGCTATATATCTCCAATTAAAGTATACTGAGGGCTGAAGGCATGGCTCCGTGATTAAGAGCACTTGCTATTCTTGCTGAGGATCTGGGTTCAATTCCCAGCACCCACATGGTGCCTCACAAACATCTATTACTCCAGTCTCAGGGGACCCGAAGACTTCTTCTGGCTTCTTCAGGCACAGCATGCATGTAATACCAGGCAAACATGAGGTCAAAATATCCACATACACAAAATAAATAAATAAACAAAATTATATTAACTGTGCATTGTTTGTTTATTATAATGACATTTTCAAGAACAAATTAGAAAATGTATATAAACATGATCTTCAAACAACAAAACTGATATAATCAGAATTATTTTATTTAATAAGTGTTACTAAATAATAATAGGTTATAGTTAACTATAAATTCTTTTTATTATTATCCTTTTTGTTATATAACATTCATTCAAAATGGAATACAAATCAGTTTGCCTATTTTCATGAAGGTCTCTGAGGCTTCATCAAGCTCTGATCACAGACACAATTAATATGTATTATAATTGATTATGTAATTTTCTCCAAGGACAGAACAAGAGCCACTTAGAACACTGTGAACATCACAGTGGGAAACCGCTTAGCTAACTTACTGCATCTGCCTGTATTTAACACCATAGAGGCACATTGCACATTTAGGAAGATTTTCTAGTGAAGAAACTGACTGTGAAGAAAATGTTGTGACTGAAAAAAGGATGATATACAAGTTATTCACAACACCCACCTCGGTGGGAAATTCTGGACAGTGAGACAGGCATCAGTGCATAGCCATTGGCTTTCAGGCCTGAATTAAAATGAAACCAAGAGGAAAGAGATAACGGAGAATTAGCTTCTGAAGGAACCAGAATCCACAAGAATAACAATGGAATGTCAGAAATATAGACAAATAGTTTTAATGAAGATAGCTGCCACCATAAGTTCTTAGCCAATGGCAGAGTGTCCAGACAAGCTATTTATTTTTTAACGTACAAGGAAGAGCCAGGTAGGAGAAAGAGATGAAATTCTATGAATTTTAGAGAAAATTAGATGCTGTGGATATCACTCTATGTAAATAAAACACTGATGGCCAATGACCAGGCAGGAGGTAGGTGGGACAAGGAGAGAGGAGAATTCTGGGAAGCGGAAGGCTGGGAGAGACACTGCAGCCACCACCAGGAGAAGAGCATGTAGAGACGCCGGTAAGCCACCAGCCACGTGGCAAGCTATAGATTTATAAAAATGGGTTAATTTAAGATAAAAGAACAGTTAGCAAGAAGCCTGCCACGGCCATACAGTTTATAAGTGATATAAGCGTCTGAGTGATTATTTTATAAGTGGATTGTGGGACTGCGGGGCTTGGGGAACCTGGAGAGAAGCCCTCCAGCTACAAATGGCGCCCAACGGCTCGAGTTTCCACCTTAAACCTGAGAATATTTAGTAACCAATTCTAAACAGAGCCAAAACCAGGTTCCTGCTTCTTGTCTCATACCGGCAGCTAGACGCCGCAAAACACAGGTTTGAACACTGGCGGGTTCCTGGCGGGTGCGTTTGACCGGCAGTATGGCGGAAATGAGGCGTCTGCCAGCGGCACATTAAGCTGTGTGGTAGATTTAGTCTTTACTAGTATTTAGAAAAAAAAAAAAAAGAGGTTTCTGGGCTACACGCTGCTTTGATAAAAGCTTAGACCCACTATTTCTGAGACTTGATGACTCCCAGAGCTGGCGGAAAACGTACCACTGCCATGTTGGGAAGCTGAAGTGGGCGGAGCCAGCAGCCACAGCGCCGTTTCAGGCTTACAATGGTACAGTTTAAAGCAATAGGCTCAAGGCTCAAGGTACTATAAAACATAAGCCACATAAAGATGGCTACCACACAGAGAATCTGGATTATGTTCTCTTTGATATTCATAACTAAAGAAAAACATTTGATTACAAAAGCTGTTGAGTTATGCCAAAATGTATATTTTAAAGGTACCTTGACTTCAAAATTTGGATTTAAGGATATGTTACTTTGGAAAAGAGGTTCTGCTTTTGTTTCCACAGAAAGCCAGAGGCTGTGGACTTGTTCCAGATTAAGATACATCAGGTTTCACCAGCCAAGACCCCTGAAAGGACTCCGATGACACCATGGCCCAGATGATCCAACATCCAGATCGGTTTCAAGGCAACTGGTTCACACAATACAGCCTCACGGACTACCCCATAGGTCTAAAATTTTCTTTGCATCCCCATAAGATACAGCGCCCCCCTCCAGCAGGAAGTAGTAAGAGATGCTACGCCCAAATTCCCAAATATACTAAACTGGCTTTAGAGGAGGAATTGGCTCACTCCCCCTCTAAACCCAGACATATTGCTTTAAAAAAAAAAATGGTTAAGGGATTCTTGTGTCCCAGATCAGAAGAGCCCTCTGGTGTGGGACAGACAAAAACCAATATTTTTATTTAAAACAGGTTGATTATAAATGTGATCTCTTTCTGAAAAAGAAAAGGGGATATGATATATAGAAGGATATGGAGATGATAAGATAAAAGGGTAGATTAATGAACCTACTTTTAAAGAACAACTTGTTTAAAATGTTTTACATTGGTATAGATTTTAGTTTATGTTTAAAATGTTTTACATTGGTATAGATTTTGGTTCATTGATTTTGTTATACTGTATATATATATATATATATATATATATATATATATATATATATATGTTTCTATTCTTGTTTGAGGTATTGTGTTTATATAACTCATTTAAAATTGTAATGGATAATTAAAAAATAGATTAATAATTAGTCATCTATGATAATCATATCTGTAGCCATGTTAGTTAAGTCTTCTAGGTATACATAGATATATTTCAGATAGATAGGTAATCTTCAAACACTTCATAGACCTGGAGAATATGGCATTTAAATAACTTAGAATTCTGTTGACATGAGACACAATTGCTCCTGGCTGCACCAATTGATCCCGAGAGAATGTTGGGCTTCTAAGACATTTCCATTTGGAAGTTTGTCTTTTTGGCACAAAATGGCCTACTGGGCAAAGAACTGTCCTTGCCTTGATGGCTGACAGTACAAATGCAATGCTGTCCTTTCTGGACAAGCGGGACACAAGGAAAGCGACCACTGTACTCTGCCAAGACAGGGTAAGATGGTCTCTTAAAATTCCTGCTTCTAAAAATGGTCTGTCAGATACTCTAGGCCTGTAGCCAATTTGAATGCACCAACAATGCTGAAAAACATTAGGTGACTGTCCAGGCTGCCAGCTGTCTTGGTCTACTTTTGCAAGATTCCCGAAAGTTGCTTGCATCCATCTACCATTTCTCAGGTACCATTATGTTCCTTCTCAGGTCTTTGATGTGGTTGAAGACTAGATAGTCGTAATTTCCTCAGTTATGATAAAAGATAAGTTAGCTATAAAACCTTAAACTCACAAATATAAGATAGATAGGACATCTTTAATATTGTAACTATAATTCTTGCTCGGTAATTGTTTTGTTATATGTAATTTTACCATGTTAAAGTTAAAACCTTCCTTTTTAAAAAAAAAGAAGAAAGGGAAGTGCTGTGGATATCACTCTATGTAAATAAAACACTGATGGCCAATGACCAGGCAGGAGGTAGGTGGGACAAGGAGAGAGGAGAATTCTGGGAAGCGGAAGGCTGGAGAGACACTGCAGCCACCACCAGGAGAAGAGCATGTAGAGACGCCGGTAAGCCACCAGCCACGTGGCAAGCTATAGATTTATAAAAATGGGTTAATTTAAGATAAAAGAACAGTTAGCAAGAAGCCTGCCACAGCCATACAGTTTATAAGTGATATAAGCGTCTGAGTGATTATTTTATAAGTGGATTGTGGGACTGCGGGGCTTGGGGAACCTGGAGAGAAGCCCTCCAGCAACAATTAGATGATTTCTTACTGAGAACAATGATGGCATCAAGACAAAATAAAAGTTAGTCTCAAGTTATTCTTCATAATGATTATTAAACTACTGTTGGCTTTCAGCATATCATGTAGAAAATCTGCCTGGTGCCCTCTACAATGTGAGTCTGTTCATATTCAGAATTTTCTAATGTTTAGAACCTTTAATGAGCACACAAAACATCATTTTTATCTTAGAACTAATCACTGCTTTGCCTCTATCCAATGATGGTCAAAAGGCTAAAACATCTCCTACCCTGTGTTTTTCTGATAAGAGACTGATCATCATTAGCCCATCAAGAAGTAAAGTCTACATACAGTCCCTTTCTAACTAGTGTGGCCTCATGGTATTTCAAATGGGAAACATGGCAGAAAAGACTTCACAAATGGCTGCACAGCCTCCTCTTTGTCTACTAGAAGAATCCTTTTTGGAGTCTGCAGCTACATGTAAGCAATCCAATCGCCCTCTGGCCACCATGCTGTGAACAGCCCAAACTAGCCCAGGTAAGAACATTATATGCACACCATTGAGATTGTACATGAAGGGAAGAGATATTGCACCAATGCCCAGGAGCTCCAGCTCCTCCTGAATCCTAGATCTGGACATTATCTGACTGCAATTACATGAAAGTTCATGAGCCAGAAACCCCCAGGTGATCTATTTCCTGGATTCCTGACTTACAGACAGTAATGGTAATAAAATAATAATCATTGTTTTCCGTCTCCAAAATTTGGATTGTTCTGCTTAAATATTTATTTTCAAGTCTGTCCTGCTTCTCCTGTTTCAGGACTGCATACCTTTCTTTTTAAAATGAACTCTATTTACTAGGTCTGGAGAAGAGCTTCGGGTTCTGCATCTCTAACACACTGAGTGGATGGTATGCTGCTGGTCTACTATCCACAGTTTCCACAGCACAGCCCCAAATGACAGCTGAGCTATGTATACAATACCTTTGTCTGCAGACACTCTGTTTTACTGTCTTCTTGACAACATGATGGAACAGCTGTTTCATAGCAAGCAGACGTGGTCAAGACATGGATGCTTTCTAAAAATTTCATGTACTGAAATGTACAATTGCAAAGTTGTATGGTTTGGAGATCAGGCACATGTGCCTGTGTCATTTTTCATGAACAGTATTTATTTATTTATTTATTTATTTATTTATTTATCTATCTATCTATCTATCTGTCTGAAACTTCTGGAAATTCTGGTGATTGAGATTTGGTAGCACTTTGCATAAAAGCATCAAATGTTCGCTGTGAACAGATCAGCAGGTTCATTTCCTGGGTGCCCATGAAGTGATAGTGGCAGGTGGGTTAAACATGATCAGAAATGAAAGACCCCCCAATTTCTTCTAGAGACGGGGAGGTAGGAAGTTTATCAATCTAAGCTACACTGTATGTAATGCAGAATTGTTTATCTGGTTCAGCAGTTGACTTTACAAGTATTGATGATGGTCAGAAGCCTCTTAAGGTCAGCTGGAAGTTCTTTCTAGACTAACAAAGTCAATATCATTGTCCTCTAATAGGGTCATTTAGTATTTTTGTTACTAAACTCCCTGGAATTACGTTTCCTCACACTAGACTGTGGAACTTGTTAATGAACAGACTCATGCATACATGAATATGTGCTCAGCACAAATCAACACTATAGACCAAGCCAGTATGTCCCCGTACACCATTTCCTTTTCCTGTGTTCTTAGGAAGACTATTTTCCCAGCCTCTGTAGCTGTGTGTAGCCCCTGTTGGCAGCTATGGTCAATAAAATAGTAATGGACATGCTGCACCTCCCTTCCAGGCTTGGCCATTTATTTCTTTGTTAAACTCTGGATTCTCTTTCGTTTATAAACATATGTTCCTGATGATGTAGCCCAACGTAGAGGCATGTGAGATTCAGTTACTCATCAGACAAGGATCGTCAGGATTTGAGGTGAGCTGGGAAAAACTGAGCTGCCAGATGTCAAAGTAGCCAAGTGAGGCTGGAAGCCAAGACGTAAGTCACAGTTATGCCATAGGTAACGATTTACTAGAGTCATAAAGGTGATAGCTAAAGGAAGAATGTCAGGTCTTGTGTTCCGTTTTCTCCGCCCATTGATCAGGCCAGTTGAGGATCATAGGAATCAACCTAGGGTTCAATAAGATGACTCAGTGGGTAAACATGCTTACCATGCGACTTAGTAAGAGAGTTTGATGACTCTGGAAGACATGTGAAGGGAGGAGGAGAGAAAAGGCCCCATAAAGTTATCCTTTGACCACTCCCCCCCTACACACACATGCATATGTTTGTACACAGTAACTTTTTATTCAATAAGGAATGACCATAGATATTGAATCTGCCCATTCCTGGGGGGGGGGACTTCTGGAAAAGCTCCTAAAGTCTTGTGGACCCTGGAGCAAGGGTGAAGAAGAGCTAATGAGACTGGGCAGGAAGGGCCTCTGCTGAATATCCTGGAAACAGGTCTCCAAGAGGAGACATGTCAGCAAGGAGTACAGCTTTGTTTGGGAGCTTGGGGTCCAGATGAGCCAAGTCCCTGACAGGGTCTTCAGTATACTGGTTGTGCTCCTCATCTCTCTGGGGATGTTTTGGGGTTGCCTGAAGCTTCTAGTAAATAACAGCATGTGTAGCACCTTAATACATGAGTAGTCATATTCATATTTTACTCTTAATGCCTTGTATTTTGAAACTTGCCTGACACATGATCCCTTAGTCTTTTCTAACTAAGCGTATGAGGGCACATAAATCCTTCACACAGCTTCTGAAATCTCTGAGGGCAGTTCTGCCCCTGTAAGGTAGAATTGAAGAGGTTTGGGTGCCTCAGTTCCATGTTATCTAGTCTCTTCATTTATCTCCGGCCTAGACTAACATGAGCAAAATCTATTACCAAGTCCCCAGATCCTAGGTCCAACAGTCAGATCTCTGTCTCCTTCCTCATGTTGGTGAGGGCTTGACCTGAGTAATCTAGACACAGCCATACTTCATGAGAACCACAGTCTTTTGTTCCCCTTGTCCTTTCCTAGTCCTCACCCCTATCTACTTCTTAGCACCTGACAATCATAAGATGTAACCCCATGCTAATTAGAATTCCAGACTATGATCCTGGTAATGCTGTAGTGCTCTCACTCAGTGCAGGATTACACAGTCCATTTTTCTGCTGAAGACTCACCTCTTTTCCATCTACAATTATTGCTTGTTTCTTGGCTCAAATGACAGACCCTATCTCACACCTCTCAGATGCTCTGTCTGCTATCTAGAAGCTGAAGCTTCTCCCCAGGGCTGTGCACTGTTACTGACCTCTAACTCCAGTGCTCTCTGCTTCTTATGGCTTTCCTAGGTGAATGGCCTAGTCATCTGGATGGACCCTTTGTTGTTGTACATGGAGAGAGAGATTGATACGGCGCCTTCTGCATCCCCTCACGTCCCTAGCACTGAAGCAGTCTTGATTCTTAGGTTTCCAAAGAAAAATTCACACAGTGGCACTGGCGAGAATCCAGCAGCCAAGGTGGCATCGGTGGGTAAGGAAGAAGAAGCACAAGCCAGCCTAGAGTGGCTTTGCCGCCCTCCCAGAGCCTCGTCCTTGCTCTTATCTAGTCAGGTTGCCTGCTTGGTGTGCAGCCACATGCTCTCTTATTCCCCCTCCTCTGGTGTTACAGGCTGTTTTAGCCCCAGCTTTTGTTCAGCGCTAACAGCTGTTTCTCACCTCAACACTTTGCATACCGTTTTCTACTAGTCTTCCTAATCGTGGGGCTGAGCCCTTTGCGGGGCCCAGTCTTTTCTAATCTTCCACAGCAGACATTCCCAGGACCTGCTGATCCAATAGGATGGATGCCATTGCCATTCTCTTAAAAAAAAAAAAAAAAAAAAAAAAAAAAAAAAAAAGTATCATGGCTCATTTCCATTTTAATTCCATATAATAAAACATCATTTTCAAAGAATTTTATGTGCAAAAAGAGTCTGTCTTAAAATTTGAAAAATAGTCTTCTTTCTTTTTTTAGACACATAAATTTTTGTCAGTTTCAAATAACTCTGGATTTGGAATTATAACCTGTTTTTATGTTCAAAAAATATTCTTCTTAAAAGACCATGACAAAGAGAAGTGACTTACCTTGCCTTCAGGGACATATGATTCCCCTCATCCATCTCACAGACCAGCTCAGGCCTTGGGACCAGGGGTATATCGATGCCGTCTGCATCATCTTTCTCATAGGACAGGAAGCACTTGAGCCTTGCTGTATTTTTCGTCTTACAACAGTCAGTGAACACGTGATTGCCCACCATGCCTTGGCTGTTGCAAGTATGTGTGAGGAAGGTAGCCATCTATAGGAGGAAAGAGTGATGTATAGGGGTGTGTCGAAGACCCCCATTCCCCACCATGGGAGAGCTAACCTGGGTGCTTGATGCCGAGCTTTGAATTCAGTAATATCTGGACACAGAGATTTTAATTTTATTTGTATATTTATTCTGTCTGCACATGTGTATTCACATGCGTGTAAGTGTGTGCACATGTATAGCCACATGCATGCACATGACCCAGAGGCCAGTGCTGGGTCTTTCTCAATCATTCTCCATCTTAATTCTAAAATAAGGTCTTTCAATGAACCTACAACCATACTGACTGATGAGCAAGCTCTGGGGTTCTGCCTGTCTTGGGTCCCTACTGCCGGTACTGTGGAAAAGCATGGCTGTGGCTGGCTTGACATGACTGCTAGGATTTTCACTTGGGCCTTTACACATGTACACCAAGTATTTCACCAACTGTGCTATCATGCCAGTCCCCAGGCATACCTTTCAAGTAAAATGCTTTTAAGTATTCATTTCTTTACATTCGTTTATCTATTATGTGTGGTGAGGGGTGTGTGTTTGCCTTGGAGCAGGTGTCGAAGTCAGAGGACCATTCGAGAGGGCTGATTTTCTCCTTCCATCTTATGAGCTGCTGGTATCAAACTCAGGCTGTCTGGATTGGCAGCCAGGGCCTTGACTGTCCAGCCCCTTTTAGGTTTTTAACTCTAAATCCAAACATGCTAGTTGTGGACCACAGAGAATTTACCACTTATGCTTTCCTATGAAGTTGCTTCCTTATCAAGCAATTGACAGGCTTTTGAAAAATAATTAGATATAATTCAGAATTTCCAGGGCAGGATATTTTCAATGAGAACTCTCCACCAAAAAAAAAAAAAAAAAAAAAAAAAAAGCTACTAATTTGCTTATTTCCCACTCATTTTTAACTTTGTTTCCATGGGAACATATTTTAAGCATTGAACTTCGAGTCAGTGTGTTCGTTGTCAGCTTTCCAGCTGGAAATGTAATAATTCCAATGTTTTCAAATGTTTTTAGGTGGCAGGAAATGTGTGGAGTTTGGTAAACCTCAACTTACATGCGTGTCTCATATTTGAGGAATAAGTACAGAAAAAGTCATTTTTGAAGCAGAAATCCAAAGGGGTTGCTCTAAAACGAGTGTAACCACCAGCAGAACCTTCATTCAAAATGTGCACCGATGGCACCCTTCATGTTCAGAAGCTAAAACACTACGCACAGGCATTATCACTAAGAGATGAAGCAAGGGAGAAGAAAAGTTACTTCTCATTTATATGTTACATTGTTTAGCCTGAAAATAACTGGTCCTAAAACTCTTTACTCTAAGACAATGCTAGTGTTAATCAAGAATTTCTCAGGGAGAGAAACTGACTCAATGGCTGAAGGCATTTGCTGCCAAGTCTGACAACCTGAGTGTGATCCATGGGACCCACAAAGCCAAAGGAGAGAAAGAACTCCCACAAGTTGTCATCTGATCTCTGTCTCTGTCCTGTCTCTGGTCTCTGTCTCTCTGTCTCTCTGTCTCTCTCTCTCTGTCTCTCTCTCTCTCTCTCTCTCTCTCTCTCTCTCTCTCTCTCTCTCACACACACACACACACACACACACACACACACACACACACACACACAAGTTAAAAACTAGAAAAATTTCCCCAGGGAATCCCTATTTTATTGAAATTGCTGGTCATAAGACAAACAGAGATTTATAATGAAACAATAATAGTGTCCCTTATTTTCTACTACCTGAGAAACGGATCTGTAAAAATATTTTTTTTCATATTCTCAAAGAAATTTTTAAAATTAATTTTAATTTTAATTGTTTCCCAAAGTTCTTTATATGAAGTTGTCAGACACCAGCATTCTGGTGACTCAGGCAGAGTAGTCTACATAAGTAAGCTCACTGGTCATATGATTCTTTCTCTTGAGTGCTTGGCCCTCAGAACCTGGGGTCCCAGGGGGGGGGAAGAAAACTTGTTAAATGTAGGTTTAGAAGTCTGCAAAGATTATATCTGGCATGTGATTCACATACATTCTCTTGCTTTGCAATGTCCGGCCTAATTATTCAAGCAGTCCTGTTTCTAGCAATATCTTTTGTTTACCATCTATCTGAGACAGGAGAATAAAGCAACATGTGATCCACCAAATGGCTGGTGAACTCTGGAGGTGACTCCTGGGGTTTGAGACTCTCACACTTCTCAGCAAGATCCAGCAACTCTGCAGCTGTGCTTTGGACTTCTTCATAAGCTGCATCCTGAAGAACCTGAGCGACCGTAATGCTAGCCCTACAACAATGTAAGATCTGTATGTTGAGTGTGTAATGACTTTGCGTCTTCTTCCTTTGTTGAATCACCCTATTCTCCCCAAAATGATTTCTACTTGAATTCAAACAAAAGGATATTGATATCCAAACTCACATGTCTTTTAGGTTCTCCTCCAGGTGATCCTGGCGGTTAGTATGCTGCCTGGCTGGGGAAAAAGGTCTTGTTTGCTGCTGTGATTTGCATGCATTTATGGCCCCGACTTTCATGTGTTGAAATCCTAACCCAAGGTGAGAACTTGTAATAGACATAAGGGTGGAGCCCTCATCCACGGAATTAGTGTCCTTAAAAAAGAGACCCATGGGAGCTCATTCATCCTTCCTCCCATATGCAAGCATAGCAAGAAGATATCCCTTATGGGCTAGAAAGCAGGTATGTATAAGGCACCAAATAAAAGAACCCACACCAGACACTGAATCTGCTAGCATTTGGTGTAGTAGCACTTTTCAGCCAGCAGGTGGTGTTGGTACAGCTCCAAAACAGGGCCTGCTGGCGATCTTGGCTGGAGTCGGAGATGGCGGAAATCGGAGCCAGGACTCCCCTGCCTGTTTCGGTGGTCTCGGGGCTAAGCTAGCGAATTGAGATTGGACTAGCTGCTCCCTTTTTCAGGAGTGGAACCGTGTAGGTGTTCCCTGGTTATATGGAACTTTGCAGGTAGGTTTAGGTGCCCACCAGCTGGGGAGGAGAGGGTGGGAGCCGCCCAGACCTTTGGAATTTGCCCCACATTGGGCGCCAGATATTGGTGAAATTATTTTGGCCACTCCATGTAGTTAAAAGGATATTTATTTAATTGCGTAACTCACAAATTAAGTGATAGGTAGGTCGCAGGGTCTGGGAAAGGTGTATCGCAGTCCAGCGGTGTTCTCTGGAGCTCTGCTCGGTCCACCTCCAAGGTTCAGGGTCCCGGAACAGAGAGAACGCGCAGAGAGAGCACTGGCCCATCCAGCTCTCCAGTCTCCAGGTGCCTCCCCTCGCCCCGCCTTGTAGGCATGACAGTTGCCAGAGTCTCAATGGGGGTTGGAACTTCCAGATCCAAGCTGGAATGGCTACCCACTACAATTTGGTCTTGGACTTTCCAGCCTCACAGGTACTGTGTGAACCAAACTTCTGATGTTTATAATCCTCCCACCTTGTGGTATTTTGTTACAGTGGCTCAAATGGACTAAGACATTAGGGTGACAAGCACTTCCGCAGACTGACAACCCCCTTTAAATTCCACACTCTATATTGTTCACTCACAAATTTCTAGATTTATTTTCATTAGCTGTAATGATAAGAGCAATTTAACAGTATATATCTTCTTTTGAATTTAAACTGTTTCCTGTGAATGATCTTAATATTCAAACATAGCTGAACTCTATCATTGGTTACAAGTAAATTGCATGTAGTTCTGAATTAGGGCCTGGGGAAAGGGCTCAGTTGGTAAAGTTCTTGCCTTTTAAGCACAAAAACCTGAGTTTAATCCCCAACACCCACTTTTAAAAAAGAGCTGGGCATGGTGGAGAAAGCTGGTAATCCCAGGGCTGATAAGGCAAAGACACATGGATCCCTGAGGCTCACAAACTAGCTGACCTACCCTACTTGACAAGCTCCAAGCCAATCAAAAATCAAATGCAACAAAATGACACCAATAGACATGAGATGGGGGAAGCTTGTGAGGTCAGAACCCTAGATAAAGGAGTCCTGGGAGCAGGAGAAATAGTCTTTCCCAGGAAGAGCATGCTAATTAGTTATCCAATACTATATGGTCAGCCTTGAAGACATATACATATAGGTAACATTATACTGACTGAGCAGTATATTTATACACACACACACACACACACACAATTAAAGAAAAAGAGGCCATGAATGTAGCAAGAATCTTAGAAGGTCTTATTAATAAAATCAAACCTGAGGCCAGTTATTGGGGTGAATGCTGGAAGATCAGAGAAGCAGAACAAGCCACAGCCACCTCACCCGTGCCAGTTCCTAAGCTGATCTGTTTCCTCAGACTGGAAGCCTCTGAGTCCTCATCCAAATGAATCTCAGCTGAACTGCTGCTCAAAAGTCTGAATGCTTAACCAGCCAAAAGCTTCTAGTTCCTGGTCTTCATGCCTTATATACCTTTCTGCTATCTGCCATCACTCCCTGGGATTAAAGGCTCACTTCTTGGGATTAAAGGTGTGTATCACCAAGCCTGGCTGTTTCCAAAGTGGCCTTGAACTCACAGAGATCCAGAGGGATTTCTGCCTCTGGAATGCTAGGATTAAAGATGTGAGTGCCACCATCTTCTAGTGCTTGTATCTAGTGGCTGTTCTGTTCTTTGACTCCAGATAAGTTTATTAGGGTGCACAATATTTTGGGGAACATAATACCACCACACATGAATCTGAGGGAGAGTGAATGATATCACATGGGAGGGTTTGGAGTGAAGGAATAGAAGGAGGAAATGATGCAATTGTATTATAATCTCAAAAAATAAAAAAATATAAAATTCAGGATGATGTCATCTGAAGTGCGCACACAAGATTGTGCTCTGTCGCTTATGCAGGGACACTTGGCTCAGTCTGGGAGGAGGGGACTGGACCTGCCTGGACTGAGTCTACCAGTTGATCGCAGTCCTCGGGGGAGGCTTTGCCCTGGAGGAGGTGGGAATGGGGGGTAAGTTAGGGGGAAGGGGAGGTGGTGGAAGGGGGGAGAACAGGGGAACCCATGGCTGATATGTAGAACTGAATGGTATTGTAAAATAAAATAAAAGGAAAAAAAAAAGATTGTGCTCTGTCTACACATGCACACAGACACACAAGGTTCTGAATTCTTTAAACTTAATGATTTGGTTAAATTCTTCTATTCTTTCATGAAAAGCTATCAGCACACTCAAAAGTAAATGTCATCCCTTGGGAATAAAATCCCAAACATTAACAATCTGTGGGTCTTAATTTGCCAAAGAAAGCATCTCCCACACGTTGTATTACTCATCGCCTCCATCTTCATCACCCACTCACCACATACTCATACACATCTCAATGGAGCTGTGTCTTCCTTCTTACACTAATAGTCTCTAGGGAACTAAGCAACTTTCTGTGAAGTAAACCATCATTAGCAATTACAAAATAAAGGTTTTACAGGCAGCTCTTCGGATTTCAACTTCTATTTTATAAAAAGTAAAAAGAAAAAAAATTACCTCTTTCCATTTATGTATGAAATAGGTTTCAGTGTGTGAGCACTGAGATTAGATGAGGGGCGGGAAGTTGGCTCAGTCGGGAGAGCACTCGCTGTACAACCATAAGGATAAAGAGCCCAGCACAGTGGCATACATCTGTTATCCCATTGTTGGGGGTGGTAGGGCAGGAGGATTCTGGGAGCCAGTTTATCCAGTCAGGAAGAGATCCTGTCCCAAAAAATTAGGTTGAGGAGCAACTGAGGACGACACCCAATGTCAGCCTCTAGCTGTTGCAGGAATCTTAAAAGTACTTATTAATAAAATCAAACCCAGGGCGTGTTATTGGGGTTCATGCTGGTAGATCAGAGAGACAGAACAAGCCACAGCTATCTCACCTCGCCGGATCCTCAGCTGGTCTTGTCTCCTCAGACTGGAGGCCTCATCCGGAATGGGTCTCAGCTGAATTACTGCTCAAAAGCCTGAATGCTTAACCAGCCAAATGCTTAACCAGCCAAATGCTTAACCAGCCAAAATCTTCTAGTTTTTGGTCCTCACACCTTATATATCTTTTTGCTTTCTACCACCACTCCCTGGGATTAAAGGCTGGCTTTCTGGGATTAAAGGCGTGTGTCACCATGCTTGGCTATTTCCAATGTGGCCTTGAACTCACAGAGATCCAGAGGGATTTCTATCTCTGGAATGCTAGGATTAAAGGTGTGAGTGCCACCATTTTCTAGCCTTTGTATCTAGTGGCTGTCTGTTCTCTGACCCCAGATAAATTTATTAGAGTACACAATATTTTGGTGAACACAATACCACCACATTTCCCCTTTTCTATTTTAATAAAAAGAAAAAAAAAAGCAAAAGGTTATAACTAACAAAAGAAAAACTATATACAAAAGTACAATAACTATATACAATATATACAAATAATAAATACCTAAACAGGTATTGGACAAATCAGAGAAAATAATTCCATTATCTATCCTATTTTGGTAAATCCAAGATGTATCTAATGCACTTTCTATCCTAATTAATTTTTCAACTATAAGTAACTAATCTTCAACCATAACTAACTAATCTTCAACTCCCTCAGAGACCCAAGAAGGAAATAATATTAGCTAACAAAAATAAAAAACAGGAAGTGCATGCAAGCAACTTCCAAAAAATTTGTGAGTTGACAGAAACAGCCAGCTGCCTGGGCAGTCACCTGAGGTTTCTCCGCAGTGTTGGGGCATCATCTTCAGCCTATAGGCTTAGTGTATCTGACAGACTCATTTGTGAAGTAGGATGTACACAAGGTCAACAGTTCAATCTCACATTGGGTAAGAGCAGTCCATGTACCAGAAACACCTGAATTCCACTAGTGTCCTGTCATGATTCAGGATTTTAAATTCTGGAAATTGTTGACAGTTTTTTTTAATTCAGCTGTCCATTCTTCTTGGCTGTGTATATATGGCTTCATCTCAGCATCCCCTTCTTCTCCACATCCCTCTATTAAATGCCAGTCTACTTTCGAGAGGCATGAGCTTTCAGCTGCTGTTCCAT